>NC_056731.1:1189866964-1189919274 GCF_019279795.1 Protopterus annectens | reverse complement strand
GGCCACCCTCTCAAACTCAGGAACCCTACACAGCCTTCCTGAAGACACTGGAGGGTATAAATGTATCTCCAAACACCATCATATTGGGTGACTTCAACTACCGAATATAGACTGGGAACATTACTCAAGCCCTAACTTTCTAGCCCAACGGTTCCTGGAGTTCATAAATTCAAATGCCATGGAACAGCTAGTCACTGTTCCCACGAGAGGAGAAAATATACTAGATCTCATTATCACAAACATGGGGACAAAATGCTCCACACCGAAGTATATCCCTCATTGGTGAGATATGATCATAAACTAATCTCACTGGAAATCCACATCCCGCCCCACCCCAAACAAAAGACCACAGTGAAGAACTTCTCTAAAGCAAACTTCACACTACTCAAGACTGGTGTGGTATCCTTCAAGGCCCCTGAGCCAGTGGAAACCACAACCCAAGCTGGAAGCCCTTACAAATGCCTTCTATGAACACCTCCAGGACTGCATGGATCAGGCAATCCCAAATAAAACCAAGACTCTTTCCACAAAGGGCAAACGTCCAGTCTGGTGGACCCCAGCCATTAACAAACTTTACAATAAGAGGAGAAAGCTATTACATGATAGAACAAAATCCATAAAAGGGAAGTCACCCCTGATCATTATTAGTAAAAAAATACGAGCACTCATAAAATCAACTAAGGCCAACCTTGAGAGAAAAATTGCCATGGATTCAAAGGACAATCATAAGGCCTTTTTCAGCTATGTTAGGAACCTGGGTGGAAACTCCCAGATATGCTCAGAATTAGTCCAAAATGATACAAAAATCACTGAACCCACAGACATTGCCAACATACTGGCAGACAGGTTCAGTGCAAACTTCACCCCCCTCTCCATCCCTAAAGGAGAGATAACTATCCCAGCGGATGGTGCCCCTGGCTGTGTGCTACATGAGCTAAATGAGGAATTAAACCCGCACATAAGGCAGCTGTTTAATCTCAGCCTTACCACAGGATACGTGCCCAAGGAGTGGCGTACGGCAACTGTGGTCCCACTCCACAAAGGCGGTGCCTCTACGGACCCTGGTAATTACCGCCCCATAAGCTTACCAAGTCTAGTCTGCAAAGCTATGGAGAGGATCATAATGGAGCTCATAAACAAAGATATAGGGGACTTGCAGACATTGGACCCAACCCAGTTTGGCTTCGTCAAGGGCAGATCATGCCTTTTGAACTTGGTCGACTTCTTCGAAACAGTCACCAAGGCCATTGATGAGGGAAAGGCAGTCCATACAGCCTACCTTGACCTTGCAAAGGCTTTGACACAATACCCCACTCGGGTATTGTAGAAAAACTTACCAGCTTAAATGTAAACCCATATGTCACAAGATGGGTTGCAAACTGGCTTAAGGACAGAACCCACAGGGTTAGAGTTGCTGGCGCTATGTCAGACTCCAAGCCGGTCACAAGTGGTGTCCCACAGGGCTCAGTCCTTGGCCCCCTATTGTTCGGCATCTACTTCTCAGAAGTACAGGCCAACATGGGAGGACTTTGGCTGACAAAGTTTGCAGATGACTGCAAACTGGGCGCCATAGTGGAAAGTGCATCGGACACGGATATCCTTCAGAAGGGACTCACAGAAACAGATAGCTGGTGCCAGAGCCATGGCCTGACGTTAAACGCCAAAAAATGTATAGTCATACCCTTCGGGAAAAACAAGGTAACCCCAAGCTACCATATAGGTGGCAATCCACTAAGCACAGAAGAGTTTATCAGGGACCTGGGGACCCAGGTTGACAGTGGCCTTTCTTTTGACACTCACGTTGCTAAAGTGGTTAGAAAGACCTTCTACATTGCCCACCTGATCATGAAGGGATTCACATCCAGATCTAGTGAGGTCATTGTTCCCCTGTACTCTTCACTTATCAGACCAATGATCGAGTACAATGCCCCATTCGGGATGTATCTCACTCGACATCTGCAGCAATTGGAGAGACCCCAAAAGTTCCTCACCAAAAGGATAAAGGGACTCCAAAATCTGTCATATGCTGCCAGATTGAAGAAACTCCAGCTCTATTCAGTCGCATACCGTCTGCTCAGAGGTGACATGTGCCTGACATACAAGGCCATGTCCAACCCGGAATTAATGGACATGCTCCACCTCAAAAAATCCAAATCCACCAAAACCACTAGAGCAAGCGACTTAAACCTTAGCACGGATATAAATAGGACATGCTGGAGGGATAGATTTATCACTCAGAGACTCCCTATGCTGTGGAATAAAATCCCGGTCCATGTGAGGCAGAGCACCTCGCTGGCTCTGTTCAAGGGAAATCTTGACCTGTGGATGGGAGATCATAGGTTTACCCCGGGAATCATCTCTGTGTCACTGCTGGACAGAGGCACAACAAACTAATGGGCACAGTATTTTTTCATATAAGGGGTGGCGCAAGCCACAAAACTTTGGGCTAGGCTTATAAATGCCTTAGGGCAGATAGCCTAGTATAAACCTATGAACCTATGAACCTACGAGGAAAGCTGATGCAGAAAGAGACTGACACAAGGTTTCAATAGGGAAATACAGCATACTGGAAACACAATGCTAAAAAGAAGTACCCTACCTCCTGCACTTGTATTTGAGCACTCAGGCTGGGGGGAGGACAAAGGAGCCATGACATCACAGAATGGGTGGGTCATTATTTTAGTTAGAATCAGATGACGGCTGTGGTGATGTCACTTTGGGGGAGGGAACTGATTAAAAAAAAAAAAAAAAAGTACCTGCACTGCCTGGCCTCAATGATGTCAGTAATTGGGTGACTCCAGCAAGCTTTATTCAAACGTGAGAGAATCATTTTGTAAGTGAAACCATCACAGTATGAGAAGGTAGGCTTCTGTTACAGAAGTAATGGGAATTATAAAAATTGTAAATGCTTTATTGTTGTTGCTTTACAGAGGACAATGTAAATAGGGAGGAAAAGGGCCGTGAAGTTGAGGAATACATTACAGAAACCTGTTGTACTCCTTTAAGTAGTGAAAGCACTAGTAGTTTTGTCAACTTAATCTGCATTCTTAGATTCCATAGGAGCTCTGTATCAAAAACACCGACAGGCACATTCTTCTGACATGAAGAACAGAAAAATGGTGGACGGGCAGAATTTGCTAAGTAGTGTTATGAAGAAAAACTACAAAAGGTAATTCTGAAGCCGAATCTCATAGTATTAGAAATGTACAAGCATTAGAATTAAGGACCATAGTTTAGAGACAGAAGGAAATATATCCCAGTCACTGGGAATGTAGAAAGAGTATTAGAGTCTTAGAAAATGACTCTAACCTAGGGAATCTAATAAACAGTGCAGAATCAGGTGAGAAATGCAAGCTATAATGAGGCAGCCCACCATCTGCAAACAATGATTGAGTTATCAAGTTTCTAGGGTGTCATGAAAAACTGTTCAACCTTGTCTATGTTACTGCAAAAGCAGATCATCAGGGAGCTGCATACTCTGTCCAGCAACTGATCCAAACGTTCCATTGGTCAAATGTCAGTCTCCCTTCCTGGTCTGGTATCTGATTGTGCTACTGGAATATTAGTGTTTGACATCTTCCTCTGAGGAGGCAGTCTCAGATAGTGAACAAAAGCCCAGCACTCTGTAAACTTTACAAGATTTCAGTGAAGTCCAACAAGAGTGGAACAAAAAAGGCAAAGTAGGCAAACCGCTACATGCCCAGTTTGTCTGCAAGTGAAGGTGAACAGTTTTCTGTCTGGTATTCTGATCTGCACCAATTACTGACTGCTTGGAACTGTTTGTGCTAATGTGACTATATAACGACACAAGCTGAAAATGTGGGATAAGGAAGCAAAAGTGATAAGATGAAGTCAAAGATCTTAGTATTCCTACTTCTCCTGCTCTTTCCCCCATCAAGTATTCCAGCCCATGCTGTTACCTGGCCTGTATTCTGCAAGCCACTCCTCACACCCCCTTGCCAAAAGGGCATGGACTGTTTCATAACTGTCATTGTACCATTCCAGTGATCCCTCGTTAAGATGTGTAGGCTGCCATATACAGCCTGTTGGTGTCATTAAGAGTAAGGTGCATAAAGCTTCATTCTTCAATTTCATTAGATGATGGCTGCATTTAGTAATTTTCCTTCAAAAGACATGTAGCTTATTGAGTACTCACTCAGGTCAACTTTGTTATAGGCCCATACCAATTTTTATCTATAAATACGTAAAAAGTATTTGTTAGAAATAGTTGCTATCAATGTTAACTGGACTGCTAGTAATTGTTATGCAAACAAATGGCCTACTGAGGGCAGAAGTAAATGATTTTAATGTCACTGAATTTGACAGGTACACATTATCTTTTGATTGTTACATGTTTCTGCAGCATCAGTACACTGTTACCTGCCTTTATATGCTTGTCACTTTTAATCTTTTTATTAAAGAGTTTCAAAACAATATCCATCAAAAACAACACAGTGACTGCTTTTACACTATTAAAGACAGATCCTTTATATGAAGAACAGGAAACCAGCCGTGAATATAATTCAAATGGAAACTGAAAAAGAAATGATTTGAATCACACAGACACTTAATTAGATTTTGTTCATTCACATTTCATTGACTTTTATACACAGTACCCGTTACATGCTCCAACAGCTTCATTTGGCAAACCACAAATAAATTAAATATAACAGTCATATAACCCCACAAGACTAAACACCACACTTAACAAAAGAACCACTAAAGGTTCAGAGAAATAAAAAGCAGTTAAACATGCACATACTGCATTAACAAGAGTAGAATCAGAGACTTTCAGAAGACATTTATTTGAATTAAATGCTGCCTTTTTTCTTAAGGACCATATTTCTAAAACACATATCACAGAAAGCATATTTTTGTGTAATTTAATAAACAAAAAACATTTCATCTACTATTCTTTTAGTCCTACTTCAAATGAGACAATATGGCCTCAGCAGATGTCCCGTTCTCATAGTACAGATGATTCACTGTAACTTTTAAAAGGTAAAATCATGCAGATCCTAGGGTTTTAATCCTTATAATGTATTCCATCTCACAGACGTGATCCTATTGGTCTTTGCAGACAGATAAAGCATGGCTAAACAGTATCCAATAATCCAGAACATGCAGTGTTACTCACTATTAGAAACAAATTCTCTATCACCATATCCCCTACAAGAAAATATGCCCTAAGGCTGCAGCCCTCTAGCTTACATCTGCCATATATGCCTGCACTTGAATTGTTTTTAGCACCAAACAAAAAACTGCTGTTTAATTAGGCCAAGTAAATCCTTCTGGGAATAACCCTTTTGAATGGCTGGTGTGCAAGGCTCCTTGCCAGCTCACAGATGCACCTGCTAGCAGAGAAAGCTCAAAAGGCAACACTACTGACCTAAACACCATGTCTCCGCTCAGTGCAAAGGATTAGAATGGAGTGTTCCTGCTCTTTCACAAAAATTCCTGTTTGATATAACAGAATAATTCCTCCATGGATTTGATTAGATATTTAGAAACTGCAGTTTTGATCACCTGACTTATACTTTTATAACTAATATCATCAGTGCATCTTATATCAGAAAAATAGACCTTTACTATGACTACTGTTGCTCCTAGAATACATTACATTTTTGTAGCTTTTCTTTCCTGATGTGGTAGCCAAAGACAGAGCAATAACTGTAACTTGCATGGCAAGAAGTATTTCAGAAAAATGTTTGTCATAATGTAAAACAGACTATAAAAAAATGAAATGCTACAATACTTATTACAGGTTGCCTCTCATACTAGTTCATTGAGTTTTTTTTTTTTTTTTGAAATCTGTTCCTCCACATACAAGAAGCTCTATTCATGTAAAATATACAAAAACAAATAGTTTCATTTCTGAAAACTAGCTCTCGCATTTTACTAATTTGAATATTTGTTTTAACATGTTGTGAGACAACAGCAGTTTGTGGACTTACAGATTTTGGTATACTCTGATTTTACACAAAAAAAACATGTACAAAACAGCTTAGCATAGAGATAAGGCTTGTTTACATTACACTGTCAAACACGTGCTTATTTCACACAACTGCACCTGAAGCCAGAACTGATCTGCTTCAGTTCTATCATACTGGAAACTAAGTTGGCACCAGTTCATGAAACGTTGATATGCTGATTACAGTACATAGGGAACGGGCATTGTGTAGCATCCTGCACTTCTTTATGCTACTAAATAAATACATTGCTCTACCTGAACTGGTAGAACTTCATGTCACACAGCAATTTATTGCACCCTCTTACACTAGTTTTACCTGACCACATTCATTTTAAGTTTATACCTCATGTACCAAAGTAACCATTGCTCCTGTCTCTCAGCATTTAATCCATATGCCCTAGTCGTATAACTAGCTTTCAAGGTGCTCTTGTCACGCTCGGGTTAAGGAATTACTCTATTAAAGGGTTAAAAAATATGCAGAGCAACTACTCTACAAACAGCATGTGAACTCTGAGACAGAATACACCTCACCGCTGCAAATACACCTTCAGAGTCAAAGGGAAAAACAGTGTCTTTGTAAGTGCAAGTGTGAAGGCCATGTTTTCACTTGATTTTTTTTTAAATCCAGTTTACATTCTGCTATAAAGCCACAGTTACCTCAAGAAGAAGGAGACATATACAGGTAGACTGCCAGACATACAAACACATACATGCCTTCTCTCTCTCTGTTTTTCTTTCTTTTTTTTTTTTTGCTTGCTATCGGTTCTAGCTACTGACTTCAAAATCCTTATGATGGCAACTCCTGGCAGCTGAAGGCAACATAACCTTGTCATGTCAGTATTAAGGGGAGCGCAGGCACTGTGAATACAATTTAAACAGGATTTACTAATTATTGGAAATAGAACTGCATGAGAGAGCAATGCTGACTTCTGTTTTGTGTTAAAACAACTTATGTCATAGAAGTACTCAGGAATTCACAAATGTGGCAGCTTCACACTGTATTACAAATATTTTCAGTGCAGTACAATTCTCTATGATACAACATATGAAAAATGTTTGTACTACTTAACACAGCCAGTCACAAAGGAATCACATTAAAGGATAGGCTAGAGCATCTTCAGCTGTATGGTCTCCCTTTCACTGTTTATAGTTATTCCAGTGTTAGAAAAAGGAAAATGTTTGAGGTTTTTGTGTTTCTGGACTCCTCTGATGCCACAAAATAACATTCTAAAATGTAGTACTTTGTTTTTGACTAGGTAGGGAGTAAAATTCACATTATAAGCATTCTAATATAATTTACTGGTCTTAGCAGAAGTAAATAATAAGGCAATAACCGACTATATGGTTGTGGTATATTGAAGATTTACTCACGGTTGATGTGGTTTAATCACTTGGGCTTCGCCCTCGTGATTAAACAAAGTCAACCATGGGTAAATATTCAATATACCACAACCGCAGAGTCAGTTATTGTTATTATACAATGACATTATTTAAGAAAAAAATACTTACTTTTCTTAAATAATGTTTTTGTATAACGGCGGATTACTGTTCTTCCGCCGGTTGTGGTATACTGCTTCTTCATTTTGATGTACTGCGCATGTGTATGGGAATTGTGTTCCCATGCATACCCAGTACATCAATGCTTTGAAATGGAAGCAACAGAGAAAAGAAAGACTCCATTGCTCCGTTTTCTCTCTTTTTTTTTAAATTGTAAAAAAAAAAAAAAAAAAAAAAAAGTTTTGGGGCACTTTATACCAACGGAAAAAAGTTTGGGCGACTGGACCTTTTTCCTTTGGTATATTGTGGGATTTACAATGAGCACGCTGGTTGGGCTGGCCAATCAGCATGCACATATTGGAATATTAATGGGGGGGTCATTGTATAATAATGCATATCTCCCCCACTTACTGAGTTTTGCTAGCATTGTGCAATGGAACAATGCTGCCCCATGAAATCTTTCTAGACTGTGGTTCCACTGCCATAGTGACAACAGTATTAGGATATGGAAGAACTTGGTGAACTGAACACCTCAAAATACTATGAACCTTATTGCACAGCACAGCACACAAAATTGGACATTGTTGCAATATTTGATATCAGAAAATAACACATAATTGAAGGTGTAAGCATTCCCTGTTCCTCAAACATCAATATGTACACTTAAGCTTTTGTACAGGGCACAGTGTTGCTATTCACAATTTATGTAAATAAGTGGAAAGCAAAGGACACCTTAAGAACTGCACATCTCTTTAGTGACTGTAGTTTTGGGCTTGAAGCAAAATACATCCGACTGAATAGTAAAGGCAAATGTGTACAAGCATGTACACCTAAGTTTTGTGTGTTTGTGTATCTCTGCCTGCATGCAAGTATATGTACATGCATGAGTCCATGTGTCTGGGAAGAGCAGAAGCAGCTGTGAGTTTAGAAATATACTTCATCCTTTACTCCTGAGTCTGAGTTTCTTACTCTCCATTTGCTTTCTTTGAGATTCTAAGCAGTGACTTAGCCAGGCAATATTCTTGGGTTGCAACAGAAAAACAGGCTTACCGGTGTAATGAAAAAATAATAAATAAATAAAAACTACATGTGGTTCAATGTCTACAGAGCTGCTACTTATTATACAGCTACCGCTTTCAGGTGTTGCTAAACCTGACATGAACAGTGAGATTACAGGGGGTAAGTGAGGCTTTCTGGAAGCATCACATTGCAGTAACCAAGTTAGCAATCTTCATCACTGGCATCACTGACAGTCCTGCATTATGAGAAGAAGGACTTTAATTATATATTAATGGTAATAATGATAATGGCAGTCATCATCATAATAATAAATAAACTGCAATTAACGAATTCAAGCCAAAGAGATGTACATATACAGCACTTAGTTTGCAGGCACTCTTTGGTATTGTATGTTAATGTCTTAATATTTTTGTTTAATTTGTGTTCCAGTCTGATTTCAAAGTACACAGCCTTGAGTGGCTGGTTTATAACGGACTGCATACATTGAATAAACTGGTTAATTACAGTGACATACACTGTATAGTATAACCCAAGACAAAGAACTGAATTTCCTAAATAACCACACTACCTACTAATAATATTTACAGATTCTAGTAGCCCATCTAATCAATAATAACATTTTGGAAAAAGTAATTTTAAAGTGAATGAAAATGTTTCAGCAATCTAGTATTTGCCAAAATGGAAACAGTACTTACAATGTAAAGAATTTCATCAACGCTGAGAGTTCCCCATAACCATTTACTATTTTCACAACTGTTTCTGATCATACTGCAGTGTGAAGAGTTTTGGTATGAAGCCACATTGACTTCATAGCTCTGCTCCTCAGATACCAAGTACAAATCTCAAAAAAATAATAACGTCTTCAAATGGAACTGATGTGAGGAGGCACTTTTCTTTACTTAGAGATACAGTATCCTCATAGTTTATTACAAAAAAGCACAGGTAGAGCAGATGCAGGGAGGGGGCTATGCACAACACAAAATACCACCACACTGAATATACTTTTGATCACTTTTTTTTTCAGTTGAAAGTGCATTTGAAATAGTGTACTTCAGTTGTATATGTTAGAAACCTGCTTCTTTTATTAAAACAGAAGGGACAAACTTCTACAGATTTTTATATGTCAAAATAGGTCTATGGAAATACTGACAAAACTGTCCTGAACTCATCACAGAAGCTTGTCCAATTGCCTGGCTATGATCAGAACTAAGCTCAATAGGTAACTCTGTTCCAAAAAACATGAACACTGATGACTCACTTTGTTCCACCACATTGTAAATCCTAAATGCTCAAATTTGGGCAGCCAAGGGTTCAAACTACCCTGGGTGAACTTGATTAGGACATTTAGGCATGTTCAATCTTCTCTTCAAACAATGAACTTCTTTGGGAATAGGTGTATAAACTAGATCCGAGTACTGTTTTAAGTCCATCTCTGCTAGTAACAACATTCAACTTGAAATGCTGTACCCTAAAGGCAAGATGATATAACTGATGTGAATAAATCATGGTGATTAAACACATTAGCGACAGTTCCTTTCACTTGTTTGCAGCTGTCATAATAGGAAAATAAAAACCATGGTGGTATTGTTGATAGAAGGAAACATAACAGACAATAGTCAAAAATAGGTCTATGTGCCAGGAGAAATAACACAGTGTGACATTGTCTAGCATAAAGCTAATTAAACTTCCTTTAAGCTGAAGAATTAGTTTTGTTATCATCAGGGCTCATAGGTAAAGGTATAAAACCCAGTGAGGAACTATGTTCATGGGGTGGAAATGCTTGGAAGCATTGCATTACATTCATAATGAAGTCAGCATCATGTATATCAAACCCAGGAGTTTTGGAGAAGGGCATAGCATTAAAAGAAATACAACTTCCAGTCTGTTGGATGAAGCCCAACACCATATTTTCACTGATGAGGGGAATACCTTCAAGTGAACATGAGAGTATAACAAAAATAAAAATGACAACTTTTTATATATCTTTATCTCTTCAGCTTATCCTGACTGCTTCTGTTATGCTGATAGATTTGAGGGAAGCTCCTCAACCTCCACCTCCTACAAAATCTACTAATACAGAACTGAGTTCCTGACATGCTATGAATTTCTCACCAAGAAACAACATTTTTCTCATTTCGATGTGGTATGGACACTGCTTATCATCTTATTGCTTATCTTTTAAAAGTATGGATGCGTGCAAACTGTCTAGAACTGCATTTACACACCTGGGTAACAACTAGCTTTTACTTATAATGCTCCGAAGCACTATTGTATCTGATAATCCTATTGCATAGTTTCTGCAACACCTCCTATACTGACCCAGCAGAATTAAGAATAGAACTACAGTTCCTTTCCTCTTTTCCCTTAACTAAGGAATTATTAAGGCTCTCTGTCATGACCACCTCTCTTAATACTGTTACAGACAAACCCCCCTGGGGTACAGAAAAATTCCATGTTCCCTTCTATGCTGATGATTTTGTCATCCTACACAATTTCTACTTGAAGCCAGGCAATGGAACGGACTTAAACTCTATGTATTTCAATGTTTTCAAGGGAATTTGACAGCATAAGCTACCTGCCCATTAGAAAAACCTTTTGGCATCCTGGCTAAGATGAGGAAATGACCCACGCAGCTTAATTTGCTACACTCAGACTCCAGAATCACAATAACTGTAATTGGTAATGCCCACTCAATTTATACCATTGGTTATTGCTTAAACTTACAATAGTGCTACTATACTTATAGGTACATTATATTCTCCTGCTAATTTATAAAAGGTCACAAGTTATGGATCATTTAACATCATAAACTGTTTACCCAAACCATTAAATAACTCTGTTTTTAACTACAATATTCACATGCTACCGGCTGACCGATAAGCCCCAATAAAATATTTTAATAATGATAGTTTCATTCCAAAAGTAGAAAATTAGTCCTGTTGTTATTACTATTGTAATTCTGGAATTAAAATGTGTATATTTAAAATCTTATTGTTTTTTATTCAACAGCAATTGTGTTTAATGCTTGGAGTTTTTATTTTTGTGCCTCGCCTGTACATGGCATTATCTTCTATGAGTATTCTAGCCAATAAATAGTAAATAAGTAAATAGCAAACAGCAAACAGTTAAAAATGTTTAAACATTTGACTGTGTGACACAACTCACATTTAAACTTCAAACCCCAGGCTGGATGGATCTTTAGATATATTCAATGATAACTTCGTTCAGGCTCGGTAGCGTTGTCGCCTCACAGTAAGACGCTGTTCGGTTCAATTCTCAGCTAGAGCGTCTTCTGCATGGAGACATGCATGAATGGGCGTACCTTCGTTCAAGGTTGTGCATCAGGCCTGGCAAGCCGGTATGTAAAAATCAGCTGCCAATCATTAGCAGACTGGAATTCCGCTGTGGCGACCCCTAACCGGGAAAAGCCGAAAGACAACTTCGTTCAGGCTACAAAATTAGAAAATGTCTTTGCCTGTAGGCTACATAAGTGAAAGACATATAAGCATTTATAGCTTGGCTTGATAAAGGAATTAATATAGCAGACAGCCGCCTTACACAATGGAAGCAGTATGAAGATCTTGCAAAACCTGACTTCTCAATTCCTCCTTAGCAGAACTGCTTATGAGCACCACTGTCTTCTCCTTAACGGACTAGAAAGGTTACCAGTTACAGAACACTGTCAGCTAAAAATTCTAAGTTTCTAAAGCAAAGCAATTGCTCCCCTCGGATCAGGTAAATCAGATAAGTCCTGGAGGTCTTCATCTTAGACTCAAGGATTCTTAAAGTCCAGCCATCACAAGTGCACTAACACATTGTGAGTCAGAATGGGATAATTTTATCAATGCATACACTTCCAGACCAAATGTTATATAAAAAACTCTGTAAAGCATGATCCTTTAGTATATGTCATGTCTCCAAAAACATTATGAATCCTCTTTAAAACTATCAGTGGGGGGTGGAGCCTTTAATTTCAAATGTCAGCCCATTCTGTAATAGTAACATACACTCACCTAACCAGTTCATATGCCAGTTACTGTTAGGAATTCCCTCAACAAAATCTACCTAGATCCCTGTAAATTAAGTATGGTACCTAAGGAATTATATGGACATTAACCCATAAATACTTTAAATACTAAGATTTGATTTCCCTTAGTTCTTCTGTAAAACAAAGAATACAAGACAAGTTTTTCAGCCTTATTTGATATCTAAGTTTTCAAATCCCGAAGTTCTTCTTATCTACCTCTGTTGCACTCTTTCTATTTAATTTAATAGAGATTATTTATAAAAAGGATCATAAAGAGGCACAGAAATAAAAAAAAGTGTCTTAAGGTTGTTACATACAGGTGGATCACCAGCAAATGTAATATTTTATTTAATGCTTTCAAGCTGTGCTGTTCATAAACAGTATTTACCAGTTGATTTACCTGAGTGTTGAACCTTAACTGTCTGTCCACAATTATCTCCAAGAACATTAAGGATGTGACAGTAATTAGCAGTGTGTTGTTCAGTCCATAAACTGTGAGGCATTTCAGTACATAAACTGTTAAGTATTTTCTTTTCCCAAGTGATACTAAGCAGATTTAGAGATGTTTAGTGCTGTATTACTGTCCTTTTAACCAACTACATAAAATCTCTAAAGAAGTCTGTAAAATTACTCAATCCTTTGACTGATTATTTTCCCATTTCAAACTGTAAGCATCTTTGCAGACCACCCTGATATCTACTAAACCTAGATCAATCAGATACAAGTTAAATAACAGAAGTGGCTTATATTCCTAGAGGAATTCCTGTACATAACGTGTAGCTTTTCCCAGTCATTCAGCCAAGATGTAATTTTTAGATTCTCTTTATCTGACAGTCTAAGAAACAAGACAGTGGTGCAGACCCAAGGTCCCAAGCTTCTGAATCAAAACTTCATGATTTACATTACTGAAAACCTTGTTCGACTGGTAAAACAACATGAACTAAAAGGCCATCATTCACTTCCCTCACTATACAGTTTCAAAGATGCAACACATCTTCTATATAAATTTATCTGCACTATATAACAGGCTTACTGGTCTGCATGAGGTGGCATCACGCATAAACTCCTTTCTCTTATCTATTGCAATGACAATGGCATCTTTCCACTGAATATCACCCTGCATTCCTTAAGTGGTGTAATAAATAAATAACATAAGATGAGCTGGAGGCCATGCTAAAGTACTCTGACTTCATAAATTCATCAGGTCAACATGTCTCATTAATTTTTAATGAAAGCAACAACTAATCCATTTGCTCTGGGATTATATTGTCAAGATGGATACATATTACGTTGTCGAACGGTAACAAGTTCAAACACCATACTGTCGAACCCATATGTTCGAACTTTCAAAAGTTTGAACGCTTCAATGGGGATTTCTGTTCAGTGCAGAAAGGGAATGGGGATTTCTGTTCAGTGCGGAAAGGGAAGATTTCCCTTTACTGGACTGTAGTGCAATCTCGAAGTTGGTATATTTAAAGAGCGGGGCCCCCACGTGGGGGGTGCAGGGGGGATTGCCCTCTGCTTACAACCGTCAGTTAGTTTTTTCCTGTTTTTTATTTTTTGATGTTTTCGAACTTTTAAAAGTTCAAACGTATGGGTTCGACCATATGGCATTCAGACTTTTGAAAGTTCGATAACATAATATGAAACCTGTCAAGATAACTAATCCTGCCTGTATCACTCCTGATGCTTAAACGAATATCTGATATAGCTAAACTTGTCTGCGCAATGAACTTTATTTTCTTGGCTTTGGAAATTATTAGCACTATTGAGCAGCTAACCAGCACCATCAGTAAACAGCATTTTTCTTCTTTTTTTGTCCCTTAATTATTCTTTGTAGGGCAGTTAGTCCCCCATTGTCCTTTAATGAATCTAAAACCCTAAAACCATTTTCCTTTCCTTCTGTTCATGACTTAATGTTACCCTAATATGCCTCCATGTGTGTTTATATTTATTAAAGTCATAAGTACTACCTAATTTTTACATTTCTTTTAAGATCTGCTTTTTCTGCTGTTTATAAACATTTTGCTCTTCTTACTTATAAATGTTTTACCCTTATTCTCCTGTGTGACACTCATTCTCTGGGAATACACAGATCCCCAGGTTCAAGGAAGTTGATCTTCAGTATTTATTTATTATTTATTTAATTGCATTTGTTGTCTGAAAATGTCCAACTGGGAAACCAACTTTCAGTATTATCCCAAGGAAAAGCTTCCAAGTAGATATGCATAAATAAAGTACACTTTACACAGAATTAAAAGAACCCAACATATTATACAACATGCACAGGCATACACAAGAAACTTACAGTATCTGTACAACATATGCAAAATGCTGTAGAACAGTCTAGTTATTAGATTTGGCCATTTGCAGGAAATATTTTATGAAACTATGTCACAAGCTGACTATAGTACTGTAAGTTGTATTTCCTATGCTGAACATAGTTTTCTTCTTTGAAGGAGTTCGTACTATTTTAATGACTAATCATGTCCTACAGACTGCTAAGAGGTGACCTGTGCCTGGCATTCAAGGCATCCTCTGACCGATTACTGATGGATTTACTACAGATTTACTACACATCAGCAGTCAAATGGCATCAGAAATACTTGGTCCAGGGATCTAAATCACTTCTGTAGCATCAACAGGTATATCTTGCAGAGGATACCACTGTTGTGATACTGACTCCCATCCATATTAAACAAAGTTTATTCCTGACCATTTTCAAGTGCAGCTTAACTCTATGGATGGGAAACAGAAAACTTACCCCAGGACTGCCCCCTGTATTTACTAATGGACAGAGGGATCTCCTAAATGCTGTATGCCATGCACAGGGTCCCATCAAATTATCTATAGTATAAGCCTCCTTATTCTCATTGGGGTAATACGTAATTATTAACCATGGGATGGGTAAGGCTAATCTATAACCAAATGGGATAGGTTATTTTGAGCATAAAAAAGGAAACTGGTTAGGCTTAAAATGACACATAAAGGCAGCTAGCCTAGTGCTTACCTATGAATCTATAATCATATTTTTGTATTGTATCAATATACTTGTAACCCGAGTCACAGCTGAAAGTAGTCCTCAGACCAGCCCATGCATCTGGTTAACACAGCAGTAATGTAATAAATAAATACATTGTTTCTGTGGAGATATTTTTTCTATTTTGCATGTTTTGCCTGTGGCTATGTAAACATTGCTTATATTGAATCATACTGCCTGTAGTAGTTGATGCTGTGATCTATCTGTGTACGTATTTTTTGTGTATAATTCTGAGCTCATACAATACTTTTGTCAGTACTTGCCACTGACCTATGTCAGGGTTGATAAGAGCTTACTGGATCAATTTACCCACTTGGGAGTACCTAAAACTTTCTAGGAAATGAAAACACACACAATGTCTAAATGTAATACAAAGACTCTGCATGGCACTGTTTCCATGTTTCAGCTTTAACACAACAGTTACGTGCAAAATCTTTGTACTGCATTTGGATATGTGTGTAATTCAATCTAAAAATCACCCTGCTCATATGATTCATATCTGAAATGAAAAATAAAAACTCTTATGGGAAGTACCTAACCATCCAGATACTCCTTGTTATACCAACGACAGTGACAAACATATGGAATATGAGTGTGAAATCTGGATGTGTGTGTGTGTGTGTGTGTGTGTGTGTGTGTGTGTGTGTGTGTGTGTGTGTGCATACATTTCACAGTATATTACAATCTTCAGTTGAACACACATCATCCTTCAGGAAAAAAGGTATACTTATAGACAGTTATGTTTTAAATACATGCAATGACTTATGCACTCCATTGCATAAGACTAGAACACATGAGCACATGAGATGAAAAATGTCACTAGATAACAAAACCATGCAGTAACTTGCAAAATGAAGATTGATTTTCTACAAGTTGGTTGCTTCATTTGTAAACATATAATTTCTTAATAATGTACAGTTCTGTCTCTTATATTTGTGTATCCTGGTCAGTCATAGCACTCATTTTCATATAGTCTGGATTTATACGTTTATGATGCATCAGTATTTTTCTTCCTCTTTTCTCCCTTTTTGGGAAGTTATGACAACATACTTTCTTTTCCCTTTTTGGGTCACTTATCTAAGTTCTTCAGGGTTTCTTGAGTTTCAATTTGGTAGCACTTAAGACTATTCTTATTTTATTGGGTATAATTATAGTCAATTGTAATCATACAGTATGCTTAAGGAATAAGACATGAAATGATTTCTTACTAGTAAGCTGTAGCACCAGTTAGGGTATGACAAATCACAAGGAGGAATGTATGACTTGCCCAGAGTGATTAGCTTTTATGTGTGACGTAGCTATGCAGTGCCTTATTACTATGTGTTGTTACTGTGAACGATGCAGAGCACAGATCAAGTACTGTTACTGTGCAGTGTAATCATTACGTCTGTGTCCCAGTTACCATTCAGGTCTTTTGAATTCACCTAGTCACTGGGCAGTGAGGAAAAGTGATTACATTTTAGTCTGTACAAACTTCATAGAGTATGCCCACTACTATAAAGGTAAACTTACCCTGGAATAGGCATTATTTAAGTTGTCATGGTTGTATACGGTGTTTGCCATTAATCTACATTCCTGACAAAACTTACATAGAAAAAAAATAAAATAACTACATTTCTGACAGGGAACATGCCAAATAAGATCAGGAAAACTATACTTCTTAGAAAGTAAATCAGAAAGAAAATTCCAAAAAGGGTTCCCACTGTATGTTTGAAACCGAACAGTGTGAGTCATGAAACTCTGACAAATTAAGTATGATCAGGGAAAAATGTGCACAAATTCTTAAATTGCTGTATGTTGTAGAACTCGTCCCTCTCTGAGGTACACTGAAGTCTTGAGTTAATATATATAGAAGTAGCAGGAGGTGCAACTCTCACATATCTTGGGGAGCACAAGGGGGCTTGACTCGTGTAAAAAAATGCTTTTGATGTTTAACAGTGAGTTTCAGACTTCACTGTTGCATATGTAGAACATAACTTATTTTTGGGAGTTTTGGGGATCTCATTGTAGAATCTTGAACTTCCTACAGGACACAGCACAATAATCATCAGAACACTTTCTGTTTTAGTAATTAAGGACCATGGGTATGGTGTGTAAATGAATAATTCAAATAGAAAAAAAAAACTAACAAATGCTTCTTTAACAGTCTAACAAATACTTCTGCATCTAGAGTAAAGTCAGAATATGAGAGAAAGCCCACAAGCACCAACACATATTGGCCTGAAAATATGTATTCTACCAATTGCTGATCATGGAGCATGTATATATCTAAAAGAGAAGCCTTTCTTAGCAAGACAGTACTTACTTATTTCTTTTAAGCAAAGGCTTCTGCAAAGCTGTATTACGTTGTTTTCTTCCACAACCTAGAGCACAGATATCTCAGATGCAAACATTTCTGCATCTGTTCTAAAGGACCATTGCCACTGACAAGTAATTCCCTCTTCTGCACTGAGACATACTTTGAGACGGGTCTATATTATAACATCGAAGTCTTAAAACTTTGAATGTTATAATATCGAACCCTATGCACCGAATGCTGAAAATAGCGAAGTTGCAGAATATCGAATACTTTCCTAGGGAAAGTATTCAGTGGGCCGTTTCTGCAGCTTCACTATTCCCTCGACTGTGGAGCGAAGGTTATGGACTGGGTTAAGGTAAGTGTGCAAACGACAGTGAGTGTGCGATAGGGACCTTAGTGTTAGGGAGCGGGTAAGGTGAGTGTGCGATAGGGACTTTAGGGTTAGGGAGCGGGTAAGGTGAGTGTGAGATAGTTAGGGACCTTAGGGTTAGGGACCGGGTAAAGTGATTGTGCGGTAGTTACGGACCTTAGGGTTAGGGTTGGGTGAAGGTAAGTGGATAGCTAGTAGTGTATGTATGGTTTAGTGTAGGGTTTTGTGAAGTGTATGTGTGTGGATTATTTATTTTGGTGTTCTTGTGTTGTGTGTATGTTTGTCGGAACAGCAAATATTTTCCTATGGGCAAAATTCGCTATTCTGAGTGTTCGATGTTATGGTCTTTCGATCTAAATGGTTCGATATTATAACATTCGAAGTTTTAAGACTTTGATGTTATAATATAGACCCCTTTGAGACATGGAGACAAGCATTTTCATTTTTGTATTTTATAAAACTAAGAAGTGAAGGGTTTTATTGATAATTTCTTTTCTTAGATCACAGAAAAGAGACATGAACTGGAGAAACAGCCACATCTCTAAGATGCACATAAATAATTGTGGGAGAGGTACAGTGGTACAGTTTTCAATCAGAAAATCCAGGCAAAGATGTGAGAAATTCAGCATTTGCAAGACAAGCTGAACATTTTGCAGCATGTATAGCCTAATCATGAGGACAAGCTCAAAGACCAATATATTAGAATTCACACCAGCACTGAAAACAATTATACAATGACAGTATAGCTCATCTTACACAGTACATCCTAACCGTCTTCACCATGAAGGCATAAGAGCAATATATAGGCTAGAGAGCTGTGCTTAAGCTCACAGGTATTTCCTCTAGATTACTGGGCCTACCAGATTTACAGAACTACTTCTGTAACAAGTCTACAAGGGAAGCCATACAGCTATACATGGAGGTATTTACACATCATCAGTGAGCTACATAAACATTCCTAGATGAACTAAATCTGACTGTTGGCAGAAGTTTAGCTCCATTTCCCATTTAAAACCTGATGCACTTCCAGATCAGGAAGGTTACATCTGCGAAATGACATAACGGTTAGAAGAGAGTTCTGTTCCTTTTAATATAAGAGGCCTTAAGAACACTTCAGAAGAGTGACTTGACTCTTTTATCTAGGGATACTCTTGGAATGCTTATTAATAAATCCTAGAAAGGACCTCACGACCATGGAGGCCTTAATGCTTCTTCTTAATACAGATGGATGGATTTTTCTCTCCACAATGACCAGAGACTGGACTGAATATTACAGAGGCTACTTGATTCACAGCAGGTGGTACTAACCACCTCATATAAGTTGCTGGCACGATGCATCCTACTGTCATGTTCATCAAGATGGTTAGGTGTTACGGACCCATACCACTCTGCTGAATCAAAGTCTAAAGAAAGTAGTAGACTGGTTGTCCATTCTAGTGGTGGTGTTCAGCTTGCCTGGCTTTTTACACACTGTACAGGACCATTTGTTTAAGGATGTATGAACCATGTCCAAAATTAACGGAGTAATCAGTGATGCTTTCACAATATCTTGGGGTTGGCATTGCATCTGTCCCTTCTCAACACCTGCTACTGCTACACTTATAAATATTTAAAAGAAAGTTTAGGAATGCCCGAGTAGGGCGGGGGACCTTCAGGCTGGTCTACATCAGATCTACATAAGCATAACATTTCCCTTTATGCTGGTGACTTTTTTAGCTTACCAACCTGGAATCCTCCATCTTACCCTTTTTTTTTCCTCCGGACAAAGCATTCTTCAAACCTACATAGTCTGACTGACTCCAAAAATGTATTTTAAACACTGTCTCAAATACATTGAGAACCCCCCCAAAAAAAAAAAATAAAATAAGCATAATACTTGAGTGTTCTGCCCATTAGGTTACCTACTTAGGGACACATAGATGCAAAACCTAGCCTCTTTTTCAGGAGATGCAAAACCTGTCCTCTTTTTCATGTGGTTAGACTCATGCTCCACTGACAGTGCAGTACGCCATGAAGGGTACAGCATTTCTGAGGTGCCATCCTTTGGATAAGACATTAAACAAAAAATCCCATTTGCAAGATTTGTTGATACCTGAGGTGTCTGCTATAGATCCTGTAGGACTTACTAAAAAAGCAGCAGAGGCATTTTCCATCTTTCCTGGTCAAATATCCCCTAGTTTATATTTATTTATTTTTTTATCTGTTTAACATTTGTTTATAGGGAAAGTCTGACTTGGAACAAAGCCAATTTTTATCAGAGGCCCGGGGAGAAATGCTCCAGATGCATATCTTTGAAATGTGGGAGGAAACTGGAGCACCCAGAGGAAACCCACATGAACACAGGGAGGACATGCAGACTCTGCACACAAGGCACTCCAGCTGAGAATCGAACCAGGGAACCTCTTGCCATGAGGTGACAACGCTACTGCTGCACCACTGCACTGTCCAATACAATCATGGGTATCCCCCATATGTGTTACAGGCTCAGTGGGATCAACTAGTTCAACACAAAATAAATTCATAAACCCAGACAAATGGGGAACCTGTTCTGTTTTTACTGGGTGAAAGTAATTCCATTCCAGCAACAGTTTTTTCCCTTAAGTAGATACTATATCCAGTTCAATGTCTGAGTCTCTCCCTATTTCCATACAATAACTGGAAATGTCAGCTGTTTAATATGTTTGGAGTTGAGTCTTGCAAGACAGTGTCCAGTGCAGGAGACTGTAGGACCATCTTATTGAATGTCAGTATACTAGTTGACTGAAGCTCATTAAAATGATAAAAAGTCACACAAACTGAGAAGGGTGTCCTCTAACCCTTCCACACTGGGGTGGTGGGAGGGTGGGCTTTGCTTTCTATTAACAATTTTAAGGTCGTAGCACCTCAAGGTATTAAGCCTAAAAGAGACATTCAAAACACTGTCTATCTTTTCTCTCTCACAGCTACAGGTAACATTTAGTGTGCCTTCAGTCTAAGAAATTCATTGAAATTAAATTCATTCATTCCACCTTTAATCATCTAAATGGACTGTGGCAGGATGTCTCTTGTTTACTGGTACCACATATTAGGCAGATCTCTAATATGAAGCTTTAAAGCCTGGACGCAAAGCTGCAGACTTAAATGAAACACATAATGAGAAGGTAGAACTGTCCAAACACATTCTTGAGAGACCTACTGGGATTATGAAGAAGATCCTGATATGCATGTTTTTATCCCTGATTTCCTTTGATCCCTCCATAGTCCTGGACTTCTGTTTAGTGTCTCTCCCCAGCAGATATCCTGGCTAATGTTCACATACAGAGCTTAACTTACAAAAATGAAAATTGTGTTAAAAACCTATAATAAATTAATTAATGTACTCTGGAATACTTTTCAGTTCACTGTTGCGACACAGAAGTATACTGCATAAAAGCTGACCAACAAGATCAACCATTCCAAGAAATGCTCATATATCATTACAAGTTACTTTTCTCCACATTTTTGTGCCCTAGGTAGACTTTGGCTACAATTAAGTTTATTGCCCTTTGTTTTACATCATTTAAATTATGTGCCTTTATTGTCAGGAAATGTGCTTAAAATCAATATCTTAGGTCTCTACCACACATAAGGTACATTTAAGTGTCCCAAGATGCTGGACTGGGATGTTTTTAAACAGGCTGAAAGAAACATAGTAACATAATGAAGTCAATATCTATTTTCTTCCAAATTAGAAGGGAACATTAGACAATTTTTTTCTTGTGCACTCTGAGATTAAAACATTTCTCATTCATGTACAGTCTACTGTGTTGAAAGACAGAAAAACATGTACATTTTAAATGCATATTTTGTCCCAACCTCTTTTGCAATCTGCAGAGTTTTCCTGCAGGGAAGAATACAGAAGTAGATGTGGTGATCAAGTTTTGTCTAACCTTTCACTTTTAACTTGTACAACTAACTGCAGTTTGTATTGCCAAAAACATTAGCATCAGCCAGTACAATTAACTTGCTACTGCTGTAAAACCTTCACCCAAGAGAATGCCTGTCATGGCATACCTCTCTAGAATCAATTATTCATATCACTAAATGTTTTAACCTTACAAAGTTGCTGAGCAACACTTAAGAAAATTGACAAAGACACACAGATTGCTTTGGTTAATAATCCTTTGATCATTAACAGCATTTGTCCTGTACTTTGCTGGCTGTTTTTGCTCTCCCCTACTACAGTACAAAAGAGTGGTACAGAGTGAGAAGGGAGTCGTAATTTTCTGAATTAGTTTTTATGACAGCTGAATCACAGTATATAGTATAATGGCAAAAATTCTTGACAGATTATTAAGATATGTTAAATGCTGGTCAAAATGGCTACCACAAGCACTATTCTCTTACTGGCAGAAGAGTTAGATAATCTCATATGGAAATTCAACATGTGATCCAACAAATCAATTTTTATTAAGTCTAGTTTATTCATGAGGCTATTTCATAAAATAGCAAGCCTGGAACAAAAAATATGCATGCTTTCCTACAAAATACGGTGATCCTGAATTTGACTTTATTAAGTGCTTGTATGTGAGGGCACAGTAAAAGAACTACTCAACAAGTGTTTCCCTTAGGAAACACATGACAGGATGTAGGAAAAATTGTTTTTCAACTTGATTTGCATTTAGGGAAACCTTGGGCCACTTGTTTCACAAAAAGACAGATTTCACTGAATTGTCTTTTGGTCAAGTGCGCACAAAAAAGCTACCCCATGTTTACACCGCCTCACTTGAAGCTTGCTGCTTGAATTTCAAAGGTTTAACTCTTGACCATTGTACAAAATACCAAACAAACTCAATCATCCTGACTTTGTTTAGGTGTACACAACTGCCTAAATGAACATGTTCAAATATATCATACCTCAGGCTTCACAGGTTGGATGAATGCATACATTTGTAAACAAACAAGTGGTGTATTTTTATATGTTAACCAAATAAGTTAATATGTACAAGTTATTCTTTTCATGGGTAACCTGAGACGGCACTTTGAAATTAAGTGATTTGCTTATAGTCACATAATATGCAAGTGAAGACAGACATGACCAACCCAAGGACTGCAGCGTGAAGCACTTTAGCAGCTACCCTTCCATTTTACAGAAAAGGTAGTCCTCCTGAGTTTTAAAAACATTTGTTAGTGCACAACAAATTAAACTGTCTTTCATATAGCCATCCCCTTTATTAACCTGCAATATATTTTCAGAATCATTAGTGAAAAGCTTCTTTATATTTTATAACTATTAAAACAATGTGAGCTTAATTTTGTCTTCACACATCAAACTTTTAACTGCCAGATCCATGCGAAGAAGGTGGAATCCATGTTTCCTAAATATAATTCTGAGGTATCTGACATGGAAGAAACTGCAGCCACTGCTCTCTCATTAAGCTCTACTTTTATGTAAGCAGTACAGTATAATCTCTCAGCTTTTTGCCAGCAGCACATCACAAAACCTAGCCAACAAAGAAAATCTTCTATTATTACCAATGGTAAACTGTAGACAATTTGTGAGTACCTAGGCATCCGGGTTTTCTTTCAGTTTGATAGGCCTGTGTAGAAATTCATCCTTTCCACAGGGACAAGGATTTTATTTCTTCAGACAAGTAATTATTAAAGAACACAGTGAAACCATCCAGCTTCGGACAAAAGCAATACATGGATGAAGAAATGGGAAAAACAGGTTTGGAATGATTAGAACATGGCATTTCAGTATATGAGCACATGGCATAATGAGGTGCTATAAGATCTTGCTCTTTAAAGGCTGATTGTTCCTTTATTTCCCAATTCCCAATCATTAACCATATCTTAAAAGTGAAATGTTATACTTTGAGTGCTTGGAAATCATGAAATCACAGATGTGGCAACATGTGTAAAGGAAGGCCATAGTTAATCAATAAAAAAAGACTGAATAAAAAAAAATGCCAACACCAGGGCCTTTCTTTCTTTCTTTTTTGCATCACATCATTACATTTCTGTCAGCTTCAACTACTTAATCACTTACTGTAAAAATGCAGCCACGAGGCAATATGAAACAAACATGGTCTTTAAGTACTGAAACAATCTCACTGTGATTTGTGACTTTTGAAAAGCTCTCTTTTTTCAACTGGCATGGTTATTTCTCTTCTTCTCAGACACCAGCCCTCTCACCTAATTGTCTTTACAGAAAATTGCTGCCTCGTACCTTCCCTTCCTTGCTACTATCAGATTAAAGCCTTGCCCTTTAAAAGCAATTTTTTGCAAGCAGTTTTAAATAATTTATTTTACAGCCTGGCACAACTATTTTCTTCCCTGAATGTTCTGCCCACAACTTACTTTATTAGTACCTTTTTAATATAACTACATTACAGCACAGTAGATATCGAAGCACAGAGATTTTAATTTGTCTATCTCTGCTGCAACATAGCAGAGCACAGGGCTACAACCATGCATTCTCCACAGCCCAATCTGTACCTAGGAAAAAAGGCAAAGGAGACAGCGAGAGAGAGAGAGAGAGAGAGAGATGGGGAGGGTGAGACAAAGACAACTGTAAGGGAAAGAACATAGGCAGAATAGTAAAAAGCAGGAAACAGCTCGTGAAAGAAGACAGAAAACAGATACAGGACTAGAGAGAGAGAAACAGAAAGAGATGAAGAAGTCTAAGGAAAATTAAATGATACTGAAAAAGTGGTAATTTCATTGAGAAGGTCTGTGTGCATAAGCCTGACTTGACAGTCACATGCTGATCGATGAGAGACAGCAAAAGAGAAAGAGAGCGAAGAAAAAAGGGGAAAAAAAGAGGACAGAGGAGATTGTGCTAGTTTTACTAATTAAATAAAGTGTTTCATATAAAACATCTATTTTCACACTGACAGCATAAAATAATTATAAAGCACCAGCAATCAGCCGTACAATTTATAATCCAAATAATAATAGTTATCTTAGTTTTTTCTCTCAGTCTCCTTCTGAAGCAAAATCTTCCTGGATCTGTTCTGACCCTTAATGTGTCAGGGCTGTCTGCAGGTATCATTAATGAATGGCCTTCAACACTGCACAGAGAGATCTAAATTTAGCCATAAAAGAGCACAGCTCTGCATAAAGGACAATCTTGGTTTGACCTGCTAATAAAGGAAAAAGAAATGCACAGCAGCCATGGACCTGGAACATGTTGCTTGCCTATTAAATATTAATTGCCTCATTTACATTTAAATGAGTGGAGCAGCAGTGGATGGAATTTCTGATGTTGTTCAATGATGTCACTAACATGGAAAGAAACAAAAAACAAGATGATGTCATTTATCCATTCCTCAAAAGCTTAAGGCAAGCATTCACCAGCTGTGAAGCATGATCCAGTTAAATACTTTTCACTGTAAACACATCTGCTCATAATTAAGTTAACAATCTTGCAGACTTTTGTGATAGTTCACTAAAGCTGAAGTACAAAAGGATGGGTAATGGTTGGCACTGAAGATGTTGAGATGATACATGTTGTTTTTCTAGCATTCTGTCAGCCCTCAGACAGTCAGCCATCTGACACAGGAGGAGTGACCCAGCCATACTTCTCGTGGGTTTTCACCAGACTTTTGAAGGTTGCTTCTGCCTCCTTACGGCTGAAGGCCTTTCGTGACTTCCCAGCTTTCCTGCAGATTCGACCCTATAAAACACAAAGAAGAAATGTGTTACAAAATAATACAAGCACGTGCACATATACTTTTTTCTAAATTAAGTTAATTTTTTCTCATAATATGATAAACAATGTTCATCATGGTCCTGCACTCCAAAATTATTGTTATTTTGAGGAAAAAATTACACATAAATGCATGAAAGACAGCACACACTCAACAGAAAACCAGCTGTTAAAAAAATCAAAACACACAACAATGCAGAAAAATAGCAATAACAAAGCTCTACACAATCTTATTTAAAAAAAACAAAACAAAACAAAAATGGAATTTATTTACCTTTCACTAATTAATACGAGTAATGCCTGTTAATAAACTACAGCTTTTGTCAGAATGTGAAGTAAGGATTCAGTAAGATACTATTTATAAGTCAGTATCAGTTACAGTACTGCCTCAACAGCTGCTTGCATTTCAGCTTCCTATTCTGTGATACCCAAAGAAAGGGGCAAAGTTATTCAAATCAAAAGAAGCAAAAGAAAATACACCTCTCACTGGATAACCTATTAAACAGAAATAGTTTCCATTATTAAGACCAATCATTTGCTCTTTTGTATTTTATTGTTACATTACACTTGTTTATATTAGTAACATGAAGGACCCAGAGAGCATTTTGGAAACATCCAAATGTTTCCTGTTTGGATGCAGTGGTCTCTAAGGACATATCCAGAGCATAAATGATCTATGATGGCAGAAAACAAACAGTACAGTATTAACTCAGAAATTCTGTGGTTTAATAGCAACAAGGTACATACTTCACTTAAATCATTTCACTTAAACACTGCTTCATATGCTTGCATCTGTCATACCCTCCACATCCAAATGATATTATTACAACTTTTCAGTGCACTACTGGACACTGATTTTACTTCAGTATTATGGCTTCCCCCTTCTATTGACAAAATAAGTCTATCACACTTGTTTTCCATCTTCTTACCTCATGGCATATTGCATTTGTTTGAACACAGTGTCTTCTCTGAAACATACTTTTCCCCCATACCCTGTTTATTATGTAAGATGTACAAAACTTAGACTAATATTTCTCTTCTTAGCTGCAGTGAAGAGAATAGAAGCCATTACGCCTTACTTCCTAAAGTTTATGCAGTGGACAATACTACATTAGTTGCAGATCTTTGTCAATGTCTTCTATAGGATTGGTTCAAGGGCTAAGCACAGCACACCAGCTCGTGACATCAGGGATTCATACAGACCCATAACTATCTAACTCCCTCCTGTTTTTCTTTTTCTTTCTTTTTTTTTTTTTTTTTTTTTTTTTTTTTAGATTTATCACCTCCTTTAACCCAGCCAAAAATATTTGCAAAATTCATCAAGGAGTGTCTTCCTGTTGAAAATTATACAGCTCTGAGCCTTCTGTGACCCTGACCTCAGAACAAGGGTAAATATAGCATTACACACACGCGCGCACACACACACACACACACACACACACACACACACACACACACACACACACACACACACACACACACACACACACACACACACACACACACACACACACACACACACACACACACACAGTTTAAAGTAGTCAATCAACCAGCAAGTTTGGGGGAGGTGGAAAGAAGTTGGTGTAATAAGACAAAACTCACAAAGACCCACATAGAGACAATAATGCAAACTTCACAAAGGCCACTAATGTCAGGACTGTATTCTGGTCTACAGAAGCAGAAACTTTAACCACTGAACATTCATGCTGTTCTTTTACCAGTCAGAATTTTCACAACTCTTTCATTAGCTACCCTCACTAATGAGCTGAAGCTAACAGTCCTGTATTCTCATTCCTTTCTGTTGATCACATCTCCTCTCATGCAGTTAATGTCAGAAGGCCTCAACCATTCTGCAGTTCATCTCTCAACCATTCTGCAGTTCTATGACTGAATAGAAGCAAAGATGGATTAGAGAGGGCTTAACTGTGCTTCACTGATACCTCTTTTGTTGGAGTTCTTGTTGTGGAAAATTTAAAGTGCTGGTAATTATTTTATTATTATTTTTTTTAAATTGTATTTTACATTTGTTTAACAGGGTAGTATACTCATCACCACTTACCATTTGCATGCAGTGTCTGGTTAACAACAAATAACAAAAACTGTACAGGAGCAATTATTAGATGTAGCAACAATTATGTGTAAAATGCATTTTACAATTGTACACAATTATAATTCAATTTATATCATAGTAGAAATGTTGTGGGGTGGTAAGTGCTGCAGCACAGGAGGGTAGGTGGGGTGGAGTTAACAGGTGTTAGTAGTTGACAGGTAGTAAGAATAGAAGCAGAGAAGTCCTTATGTGATGTGGCCTGCTCATGACAGATACAATCTGACTGGTGTGTTTTTTTAAGTTAATCTCTGAAGGTGGGGAAGGGGGGACTGTAGTTCCTTCAGATGGGGACAGGATTTCCATATTTCAGGAGCAAGGATAAAAAAGAGTGGTTGGAGCAGTGTATCCAGTTTTTTTTGGGGGTTGGAGTATGGACTTGGTTGTAGCATGTGTGAGTGTTTAGTAAAAAGTTTGACAGCGGTGGGAATGAACTAGGCTGGAGACGTTTGACGATGAGATAGCCTAGTAACAGAAGTACTCTGTGCTGGGAGTGTTTGGCAGTGGTGGTCATGAGAGGGTGAAATAATTATAAAATAACAGACTTTGTTTTAGGTGATCTGTAGTGTGAGAGTTTTTTCTTAGAGGCTGTAGCTGTTATGGGTTGCTCATATCTGAGTTGGGCCAGAAGGACTCCATTGCTTATAGCTGCCCTGGAAGGGTGAGAATTTTCTAGCCCAGAACAGAAGTGGGTTAATTTTTACCCTTGATTTCTCAGTATGGTCATGGAATGCTAGCGACTCATCTAGCCATAAACCAAAGTATCTGAAGGAGGTGGTTGTTTCTAGTGGTATGCTACAAAGGCAATTAATATTAAGTGGCTTTGGTGATTTTTTTAAGTTTTTGTTTTTGTGGGGTTAAGTATTAGTTTGTGGTTAAAGCCAGGAATTGAGGAAGTTAAGTCTTTTTGCAGTTGTGTTTCAACTGTAGAGTGGTTGTGGCTGGACCTAAAAATTACCATATCAGCAGTGTACAGGATGAGTTGCACACGAGGAAGGGCATAAGGTAGTTTATTAATGAAAACAGAGAAGAGGAGATGAAATATTATAGAATTTTGGGGTACCCCTTTGAAAGAGTTGTGGGCTGAGAGAAGGAAGAGCCTACTCTAACTTTAAAGAACCTGTTTAACAGGATGTCTTGGAACAAGGTTTACTGCAAAGTATGGAGGAGTGCAAACTGGTAGTTCACCTCTGAAGGCTTACTAATGTGTGCCAACTGTAACCCTGTCCCTGCCCTTAACCCCATCTCAACACCTTTTGATATCTCCAGCACTCAAGAAAAAGTGCTTTTGAAGAATTTTCTCAAATACTTCACTCTGTCGATGAACTGATGATATGACTGAGTGAAAAGAATCAATTTAATCACATGGCATTTTATAAACACACAACTGCGCAAAACTAAAAGGTCTAAATCCTTGGACGGTTACATGTTCAAAATGATGATACTCCTAAGACTGCAAAAAATACAACCCCTTTTCCTGGGAGCAATCCCTTGCCCACCCATGTGGGACTAAGCCACAGCACCACCAATCTTTATATATACTAACTTCAAGGTTAGAGAGATTTAGACAAAAGGGAGACAGTGGGGGAAAAAAACATAAAGCTCACCTTCTTCCTCTTCTCTGAATCCAGCAAACCACAAACTTGTGTAAAATCTATTATTTAGCCTGTGCTGATGCATTGAAAGGTTAACAACAGGATATTTTTGGTTTGGCATTTCAGTACTCTACATAGCAGCTTCCCCAGATTCTACCATATTTCATACTTACTTCTGCAAATTTCTGTAGTAATCACATAACATATAATGCATTCTTTCTTTATTAATCATTTTACAGCACTGTAACTCTGTTTCACAAAATAATGCAGTTGTACTACTTTGACCACATATTTAATTTATACAACAGCATGTTTTCAGTCATACAGGCAGGATAAAAGAACATTTGGCAGAAAAGAAAAAGTTATATACTGATAATAATGTTCCACCTGTGTTGTCCATTTTCATTCTTCCTCAACGGATGGGTTCTGATCTGATCCCTGGATCCGACATGGCCCTTAAACTAGCTCGTGGCCTCCAACAAACTCTCAAGCTCCTTCCCCACTCATAATGCACTAACCCCTAGCGTCTTGCAGATCTTGTTTGCTGCTTGACAGGAAGACTTTAATGATATGCCATAACTGGAGTTCAACACAAAGGACATTGGTGTCCTTGAAGTGACTCATTCCTCCAGAAGTCAGTCATTAAAAATGGTGGTGGTTGGTGGGTGGGGAGTTGAGGAAGAATGAAAATGGACAACACAGATTGAATGTTATGGTGAGTACATAACTTTTTTATCTGATGTTGTCAATTTTCATTCATTCCTCAACAAATAGGACAGAGTCCCCAGCTACCTAAAATCTTGGGTGGACTCTAAGTAAGGATATTCCTGAGTATGGTTGAGCCAAAAGCTGCTCTTGCCCTCGAGGCCAGCTCTAGTTTGTAATGAGTGATAGAAGTATGAGGATTTGACCAAGTTGCAGCCATACATATATCATCCATAGAAGCTCTAGACTGGAATACAGCAGAAGTTGCCATGGAACTGGTTGAGTGAGCCTTCAAGGGCTTTGGTAAGGGAAGATTCAATTTGTTATAGATAAATGAAATGTAATGTGTCAACCATCTAGCTAGAGTTACCTTTACAACTGATTTGACCAATTTATTGTGTAAAAAGGAAACAAACAGTTGATCTGTCTTTCTAATATCTTTTATTCTGTGTAGGTAGAAATGTCATCATCTATGAACATCAGTAAGTGCAGCATATATTCCCCTTTATTTGTAAATTTTTGAAAAAAATACTGGCAAATTAATGGATTGATTGATGTTAAATTCTGACACCACCTTAGGATGGAAGGAAGCATTGGTACAAAATGTAACCCTATCCTTATAGAAAATCAAATATAGAGGTTTAGAAGATAATGTCTGAAGTTCTGAAATTCTTCTAGCAGATGTAATTGCAACTAAAAAGATAGTTTTCCAGGTCAAAAATTTAAGATCACATTTAGCTGCTGGTTCAAAGAGAGAATGAATTAAGACTTGTAGTACCACATTTCAATCCCATGGTGGCATGGGGTCTTTATAAGGTAGTCTTAGCAGAAGAGTACTTCTCAAAAAGACCTTGCACAGTTTAGAGGAAGCCAGTGAATAATTCTGAAATCCCGCATGAAAGTTAGAGATTGCTGCGAGATGGGCTTTAATAGTTGATGAACTAGCACCTTCATTAAATAAACTCCCTAAAAATTCTAGAACAGACTGAACTGGAGCTGAGAAGGGGTCTATCTGATTTTGCGATGCCCAACAAAATAACCTTTTTCCATTTACTCTTGTAGAGTTTCCTGGTAGAAGGTTTATGGGAAGACAGAAGTATGGAACACACAAGGGAAGACAGCACTGGTTATCTGGCTATGAAAGGAATTGAAGAAACCACAAAGTTAGTTTGAGATTTGAGATATCCAGGTGAACCATGTTTGTTTGGGTGAGACAGGAGGCCTAGAATTGGATCCAGAATCCAAGGTGGATATAGTAGATGAGGCCAAAGGAAGGGAAACCAAGCCTGTCGAGGCCAGTAAGGTGCAAAGAGAATGACTTTGCTCTTTAACTGGGCTGCTTTTTGAAGAAATTTGGGAATTAGGGGAGTAGGAGGATAAGCATACAGAAGACTGGGGGGCAAATCGTGGAGTAGTGCACCCTTGGTGATTTCCCCAGTGGGGGGATCAGGGCAAAAAAGCTGCTGCACTTGTTGTTTAGGGAAGATGCAAAAAGTTCGTAGCATGGCTGGCCCCACTGACTGAAAATCATTTCTTTTACTTTGTTGTTGAGAGACCAGTCGTGAGGTGATGGATCTGCTCAGTTTGTTTGCTATCATGATGGATTTCCCCAGAATATGTGTTGCTATTAGAAAGTGGTTGGAATATATCATCCATTGCCACACTCTGATGGCTTCTCGTCACAGAGGAAAATATCTGGTTTCCCCTTGTTTGTTGATGTACCAAACTACTGATGTTGTCTGTCTGGATTGCAATTGTCCTGACATGGAGAGAGTCTTGGAATGCTTGCAATGCCAAAAGCACCACTCTCATCTTCATGACATTGATGTGCAAGTTGACCTCGTTGGGGGACCAAGTGCCTTGGACTGTTTTCCCTCAGGAAATGCCCCCTCCCACCCAATCTGGGAAGTGTCTGTGGTCACTATGGCCTTGGGCTGAGGGAGGATGAAAGGAAAACCTTGTAACACCTGTTACAACTGCATCCACCAGCAAACACATCATTTGCATACCTGAGTTATTCTTATCTTCGCTGACATGGGTTGAGAAAGCATTGACCATTGTGTTGCTAGCATTCACTGTAGAATTCTCATGTGGAAAACTGCTAAAGGCCCTGAAGTTATTGCCACTGACATTGATCCCAGGGCTTGCAGAATCAATTAGGCTGAAATTCTGGTACTGCAAATTACTTTCCTGATATTCATCATTATCATTTGCACTCTTAATAGTGGAAAATAAGCCACCATTGATACTGTGTTGAACACTGCTTCTATGAATTCTAATGTCTGAGTTGGCTGTAAATATTTTATTTATGTATTTATTTATTTGCATTTGTTAAGCAGGTAGTGTCCAACTGGGCCATCTTGCCCATTTTCAGTGGAGACTGGGGGAAATAAGCTCCAAAACAAGTAGTTAACAGAACAAACAAACGCATAGACATAAATGGCAAAAAAGTAAGAATTACAGAGCTTATAGGATTAAAATATACAATGATGCTAGTTCAAGTATACAATAAAGTAAACAAAGTATTTGGATGCATGCAATAAAAACAAAATAAGAATAGCAACAAGTAGAATGAAGTTTAACAAGTATTTTTTCAGCAGAATGAGACTGAGAAAGGAGAGACTGGAAAAAGTAAAGGTTAGAGTAAACAGTAGGTGAAGATATTAACCTAGGACAGTACAGGAGCATAGCTAGTGTTTAGTAAGGTATTCTTTTAGGAGTAGTTTAAACTTGTGGCTGTCTAGGTTTAGCAGGATGTATTGGGGGAGTGAGTTCCAGGTTTTGGTTATTTTATTAGAGTAGATGGAGTCGCCATAGTAGTTGTGGGATTTGGTTACTTTAAGGATTAATTTGTCAGATGATCTGAGGGCTCTGCAGTTAGTGTTTTGTTGGATTAGGTCAATGAGAGCAGGGCAGTTGTTGGGATTGTGGATGATAGTATGGGCAGTGGTAAGTTGTCAGAGTGATAATAGGTTAGGTAGCTCAATCCAGCTGAGTTGTTGAAGGGCGTAACAGTGGTGTGTTTTGTGGGGTAGGTTAGTGGCAAACTTTAGCTACTTTGTTATAACAGGCTTCTAGGTTGCTTGAATCAAACAGATTGTAAGGATTTGGGAGCACTAGAGTAGAGTAGACAGTAGGTGGGATCTGGCTGCGGTTAGCCTGGCATTGTTAGTTAGGAACGGTTTTGCCCTGTAGAGTGAACCGAGTTTGGAGTGAACTTTTTTGATTGTAAAGGATATATGTTTATCAAATTTTATACAATCATCTCTTGTTGCCCCTAGGAGTTTATTGTGACTGGTTCGATTTTTGTGCCATTAGAGGAGTGGATACTAATTGGAGGTGGGTTATTTTTGGATTTGCTATTACCAAAAACATCAGTTTACTTTTGTTTGGAGATAGTTTTCAATGTCTTGGAGAGATTTCTGAGTTTCGTCTTCTAGTTCCGGGGGGTGTGGTAGCAGAACAGAGAAGAGAGGTGTCATCAGCATATTGAATAATGGAGGCAAGTTGAGTGGAGCCAGTGAAGTTATTGGTAAATACGGTAAACAGTAGGAGTCCAAGGATGGACCCTTGGGGTACTCCAACAGAGACTGGTAATGGGGGGGGGGAGAGTCTTTTTTCCAATTTGGTTGACTGTTGGGGGTTTGAAAAGCAGCTGTGAAACCAGGTAAGGGATGCTGGGATGAGGCTGTATGTGGATAATTTATTTAGAAGAATCTGGTGGGATACAGTTTTGAAAGCTTTGGACATATTGAAAAAGACAGATGTGACTAGCTGGGCTTAATTTTTTAGGAGGTTTACTGTGTTAGTGAAAGCTAAGAGAGCAGTATTAGTGCTATGCTTAAGTTGACAGAAGGTTGTTCTTTAGGAAGTAGTCAAGGAGTTGCTGATGAATGCACTTTTCTAAGATTTTGGCTGGGGGAGAGAATAGTGATGGGTCGGTAGTTTGAGAAGTCTGTAGAGGGGCCACCTTTGTGAAGGGGAATGATATGTGATATCTTCCAGAGTAGAGGGACACACTGTTCAGTGATGGAATGGTTGATTAAGATAGATATAGGGTAGGAGATAGTGTTGGTAGATAGTTTTAGAAATTCACTGGGGAGGTGATCGGCAGCAAGTGAACTGGGTTTTAGTTTGGTAAGGAACTTTTTATGTAACTGGTTTGATATGTTTATTGTGGAATGAGTTGGGGTTGGAAGCTGAGGGGATGGGTACTGTTAGGGGTGTGTTAGAATTATTACTTATGAGGGAGGTTATAGAGTTAATAAAGTGGGTGTTAAATTGTGTTGCTATACAGTCTGAAGAATTTTGTTGTAATTTATGATTATTCCTGGTCAGGGTAATAATGAGCCAGTCATCTAAATAAGGAAACACCCACAATCCTTGCAGTCTCAAGTGAGCTGCTACCATTGCCATACACTTGGTGAACACCCTAGGTGCTGTAGTGAGGCCAAAGGGGAGTGCTCTGAACTGATAGTGACTGGCTCCCAGCTGGAAGCGTAAGCACATTCTGGATAGTCTGTTCATCTTTATGTGATAGTACCCATCCTGAAGATCTATCAAGCACATCCAATCATCCTTGGCCAGAAAGGGCAGAATGGACTGAACTGTGACCAATCGGAACTTTGTGTGTCGAACTGACTTGTTCAATACACTGAAATCCATAATTGGTATCTAGCCCCCGTTTTCTTTGGCACTAAAAAGAATCTTGAGTAAATTCCAGACTCTATTTGGTCTGGTGGGACCTCTTGGATGATTCTTTTTTCTAGCAGCTTTTGGATTTCTAGAGCTGCTGCTTTCCTCTGATTTGGTGGAACATCAGGAAATTTTCTTGACAATGGAGGAGGTACGGAAAATGGAATTATACAACCTCTGGAAATAATTCTCTGCACCCAACTGCCTTTTGTTATATCTAGCCAGGCTTTCTGATGCAGAGATAAGTGACCCCCAACTGCCTCCTGAGGTCAGCAATTGGGCTTCCATTCAGGAGCACTGAAGGGGCCTATTGAAAAAAAACTCTCCAGACCCCCAGTTTTGTGGGCTTCCTCTGCCACAGGGGCATTGCTTTCCATTATAGCTCCCTCCTCTGCCTCTGGGGGAACTATTTCCACGTGTGTCCTGGAAAGGTTCCTGGGACTTTCTGAATCACATTTTTGACCTCCCTGTTGATTCCTGTAAAAGTCCTTTGAGGGGTCGAAAAATGCACGCCCACTGCAGAGAGGATCTTTCCATCTTTCTCACACCAGGAGAGTGTGTCCTTCACTGTGCGGCCAAACAAAGAAATGTCATCAAAGGGAGCACTGATGAATGAGGACTTGAAAGTCTCCACAAAATCGCACAAGTACATCCAGGCATGCCTCCTGATAGAAATACCTGAACCTGTGGCCCTTGAGGCTCCTTTTGCAGCATATGAGATAAGCCACATGGATGAATTAGCTACAGCTTGTAGGGTAGCCAACTGAGAGACTACTGAAGATTGAGCCTCAGCACTTTTCATCAAATCTCTTTGAAGCCTTGTAAAATGTGCCAAACTGTTCAGCGATCTGAGTGCAACAAGTCACTGAAGCATAAACACGCTTCCCAAATCTGGATGGACAGTGGAACTCTGTTTCTCTAGTTCCTTTTTTGTAGCTGCCACCATGACCATGGCATCTGCTGGTACCCCTTTTCCCAAAACTTCCCTGCCTACTGATGGAGCCAGAATCTGGTCTGGTCTCTTGGGGACTGGATCAACTCTACCAGGTTCCTACTATGCCTGCCTAAAGATCAAATCAATGAGCTCATCAGCAGGTGTAGTAACCCAGGAGGTAGACTGGGCAGTCCCAAAGGCTTCCAGAAATACTGATTATTATAGAGAAGGGTCTTGGGAAGACCAGCCACCCTTCTGTTTAAGGGTCTCAAGAATGTCTCCAAATGAGATGTCATTGGGTGGTGATTTTAGAGACCTTTCTCCTTCTTCGAAATCAGTACCCTGAGTGACTGACTTTTGAGGAGAGTCCAAGTGCCTCCTTTTGCACTTTCTCTTCCTAGGGACTTCCTCGGTGGGGTGGTCTGGTGAAGTATCAGAAGAGATTAGGATAACCTTCTGGGTAGTCTGGAAGCTTTGAGCTGGCTGTCTCTGTGGGGTAGAATATTGAGGATCACAGTGGAAAGTCATCTCAGAAGTAGAGGGTGGATCCAAGGGGGTAGGACCCATCTGACCTGCTGGAGCAGAGAACACTCTCTTCACAACCTCAAAGGCAGATTGCTCCAGGGAGATGGAAGACATTGGAGATGACAAATCAAATTTCTGGCTGGTCACCTCCCTCCAACATGAGAACAATCCACCCGAGTTGGAAGTCATAGCTGAGCTGTCCAGTGCCAAGGCTCCGAGAGGAAGAGAGAGCTGTGAAAAAAAAAAGAAAAAAGAAAAGGAAACCCTTTTCTGATTAACATCGTGAAGCCCCATCATTTGTTTATAGGAACGCCAGGAACATTAGAAGTTTTGTTGAATTTAAACCTAGACCATACGAGAAAAGCACTAAAAGATGTGAAACTAATTGTACATTTGTACATTTATACAGCAAGGTGATAGTTTTTATTGCCCCTATTTAAAGAAGATCATTAAAACCAGTGCAGGGGGTGACTGTAACACTACAAAAGTAATTTACAGGGCACAGTGCAATGAATGTGATGCATTCTATGTGGGCAAGACTGTAAATGAACTCAAGTGTAGGATTTCATGTCATCTGTCAGAAATCCGCTCTGGATGTAAAAATAATGCACTAGCCAAACACAACACCTTTCTCTTCATAAAAGACACACAGGTTTTAAGTTCCAGATCCTGGATCGCATAGACATGGGTGATCTTGAAGGAGACATCCCAAATATTCTGGAGAAACATGAACTCATGGCAATTAAAGCTGAACTCTTTTAAGAAGCCTGGACTAAACTACTACTGTTCAATTAAGTGCACTGGAACTTAGAAAATCGCCACATTGTTTACATGAATAATTTTATTTTATTTTATTTTATTATACAAATTGGTTTTAAATACCATTTTAAATCAGTTGAAATTTAAGTGTATATTTTGTTTCCATCATCACACATGCATTTTTTTCTTATTTTTATTTTTTTCTGGTTCTTTTTTCCACTTTATTCAAAATGATGTGTAATAACAATACTAACTAATTATACAATTATATATATTTTTATAGATTGTTTTTAGGGTTCTTATACACAGACCTGAAGAAGTCTAGAAGGACGAAAGCGATCTTTGTTAACAATAGGTTATGAAAATAGAAGTTGATTTTTACATGCAAAATGTAAATGTATATATTTATATATATTTTTTGATTGCCAAATGAACTAAGGTTGATATATTTCCAGCCATGTAGTATATTGTCTTGGATAAAATCACAAACTTAATAATCTACTTAATAATCTGGTTAAATAAGAGGCACCACATCATTATAAATTTTATTTAAAGTACATAAGGGTTATATATTATTATGACAGCTACTAAGTAGGGCAGGACCAGCTCAAATGTCATACTGATGGGGGAAGGGATGTGAACTTAACATGTGTACCAATAACGCTTTGTTTTACAGCACAATAAACCACTCCCATGCCTGATAAAAAGTATATATATATTTAGAAAGCTTGTGAGGAAATTATTACTCTATTTTTGTTTTACTTGGATCACTTGTCTGTGTTCTTAATAAAGGATTTTCGACTGGAAACAGACTGCCTGCCTTGCTTGGATTACTTTCGAATACTTAGTAATGCTGTACAATTATATATTTTCTATTATTATTTTTTGTTTTGTTTTGTTTTGACTTAAGACGTGTTTAAGTTCGCTACTTCTACTACTATTGTCTGATCTGATTAATATACAGTGATTAACTAGAAATATATGGACTGAAAATCTTCCACACAGAGAAGTGTCTTACACTGTCTTGTTCATTATAAACCCAGTCTAATGATTGTTTATCAAGACTGGAAGACATTGTTTTAATTTAGAGGCATAGATTACCACAAATATTTTATAATCTGTATTTAATAATGAAATTGGTCTATATGAAGAACATTGTGTTGAGTCCTTGTCATGTTTTAAAACTGGGGATATTAGGGTGTATTTCCAGTGTGGTTATACCTTTGTAAGTCCTTTATCAATTGAAAATACCTCTAGTAAAATGCTCAAAGCATCTTAATCATCATGTTGAACAGTTCAGGCATTATACCATCATTTCCAGGTGTCTTATTGGGTTTTAATTTATTAATTTGAATTTTGAGTTCAGACATTGATTTGGGCTTGTCAATTATTTTATCTGATACATGACAGTATTTTCAGTATTCTTTTTATAAATGTTTTAATTATTTATTGTGTATCCATTGTTGGTTTGTGTTGATTAATCTAAATAAAATGAGACCTGAAGCATTCATATTTTCTATTTCAGTATCCTTTTTTTACTACTAAGGGAGTATAATACTTTGATGTGGTTAGATTTAACAATAATTTTTGTTCTAGCAGTCAATTTATGCTTCGATTTAGGATTTATGGAATAATTAGTTATCTTAATCTTTTCTAAATGTATCAAAGTTTTATGTTGTAAAATTTCTAAATAATTACTGTTTAAGCTTTATTCATCAGTTCTACAAAAAATACCCTCAAGGCCTACTTCAATACTCTCATCCTGTAGATTTGGTTGGTCTACTACGAGCCTCACTAAATTCAATGTCAACTGAATAATGAAGACGTTTTTGTGGACTCAGATTCAGCTGGGAGTCCTTGTGGCTCCATCCCCATGGAAAGGACTAGGATCAGCTCCTTCCACCCCAACTGCTCAGCTTCCTACACCTTCTCCATTCCTGCAGCCGGTGCATGTCAGATCCAATCTTCCCATGGTACCAGCTTCAAAGTGATAGCCTTGAAGACTTCAGCTTCAACATCTTCTCTCACTCACTCAACTCTGATGCACTTGGGTCGAGTAGAGTCCCAGAGCCAGAGCATCGGTGTTGGAGCTCCAACATTGGAGTTGACCCTGAGATTTTCAGAGCCATCCCAACCACATGGGGATTTCTCATTGGGCAGCTCAGTTCTGTGGTCCTCCTCAGAGTATTTGGCTCTTGGAATTGAAAGAGATTCTGACGCTATTAACCTAGGTGGCTCTTCTTTGGTTCCATTGGTTGAGTCGGCTTTTGAGGCTGTGGAGTGGGCCTTGGTTGGACCAAAGCAACTGGTAGATGTTCAGAGTTTGGTTCCAGCCAGATTCCCTCTGAAGATGGCTCTTACTTCCTCACATTCTGATAGGCAGGGACAGATGGACCCCATTAGATTTCATGACTACTCAGGATTTGACTCCCACTTCTAATTCTAATGTGTCTCCCTCAGGAGTTCCAAGGCACATTCATCAGAAGAAGACTTGTAAGAGGAAGCATACTGACTCCTCTCCTGAGTCTGTCACTGAAGACACCAACTTAGATGAGGGAGAAGGTACCGCAAGGTCCCCCTGCCCCGTGAAGAAGTCTCCTTTAGAGACATCCTCAAATTCATGAAACAGAGGGTGGAATGGTCCACTAAAATTCCTTCCTGTGATGAACTGGTGTTTCTCATGACCTTTGGGTTCAGCCCTTCAATGTTCTGAGTGGTCCCTCCTCCTGACACCTTAGTCGACTTCATTTTTCAGAAAGCCTGGAATAAGCCTGATGTGGCAGAGCCCATTCCAAAGAAACTAGACAGAATTTTAGTTGCCTGTAAAGAAAGAAAGTACTGGGCTAAGGGTCCTTCTGTAGATGCCATGGTGGTAGCAGCAGCCACTAAAAAGGAACTGCCTGAAGAGAGTTCCTCTGTCCATGTCCATAACAGAAAGTCTAGGGCACTGGACAGACTGGGGAAATGGACTTATTCTTCAGCCACCTTTTCTCTTCATACACTGAACTATATGGCTCATTTGACACATATCCAGAGAGATTTGATTAAGGAATTATCATTCCCTGGTGGGTAACTTACAGGTGGACAGCCAAAAAACTGTGGATTCTAGGTTATCTATCCTACAGTCATCATCGAATGTTGCTATGAGACTGCTGTCTAACACAGCAGATGGTGCAGTCCGAGCAGCTGGTGCAGGTGCGACATCATGCCTGGATGTGGCTCTGTGACTTTGCAGAAAGCTTAAAAACTTCCTTCATAAATGCCCCCATAATGGGTCCACTCTATTTGGACCAAAGGTCAAGGATACACTTAACAGGAGTGAGCAGGATAGTAAGACCTTGTCTTCCATTGGAATCAATTTTTTGACTCTCAGACATCCTTCTCCAGAAATCAGAGAGGGAGAAGAAAAATGTGGTTCAAGAAATCTCAAGGTTCTCACCAGAACATTCTGGAGCTAGTCCTCCCAGAGGAAAAGGCAGTTTCACAGGACATCGCCCAAGAGGCAGAGGTGGTCCATAAAACCAAGGCTTCCATGGACCATTCACAGAGAAATCTTATCAGCATCCCTGAATGCTTGCCTGATTGCTGCAGTTTGGAGGCAGTCAGGGGATGCTTCTCCATATATCCTTTAGCCTGGGTAAATATAACTTTTGATGCCCAATCGGGCATGCTTCCATTGCTTTCCTCAAAGTATCCAAAGCCTTTCTGAGCTGCACCTTTTTATTGTGACCTCCAGTTCATGATCTAGTTCCTCAGGGGATGTCACCATCTTACTTCAGTTTTTAACCCAAAAAACTTTTTAACCAGCAGCATCCATAGATGTGAAGCTTCTTTCATGGAAAACTAGTTTTGATTCTATTTCATCTACCAAACAAGTGTCAGAACTACAGACACTGTTGTGCAAGGATCCCTTCCCTCTCTTCATAAAGACAGAGTCTTTCAGAACAAATCTTTCCTTCCTTCCTAAACTAGCTTCTGAATCTAACTTGAAGCAACAAAATGATTTGCCTGTTTTCTTCCCCAGTTTTACTAGTAAAGGAGAACACACGTCACACACATTTAATGTGCACAGCTAACTTAGGTTCTGTCTCCATCATACTACAACTATCAGAAAAGAAGTTCAATTGTTTATATCTTTCTCCAAGAAAATGATGGGTAAACAGTGTCTAAGGTAGCCCTCTCAAAATGGTTAGCAGATTGCATTTCATTTATCTATGATTCACTAGATATGCCTTCACAATCAAAGCCTAAGGCACACTCTGCCAGAGCAATGGCAACCTCAACAGCATTTGGAAAATGAGTACCTATCAGTGACATATGCACTATAGCAACTTGGTCTGCAAATCATACCTTTGTATCTCACTACGCGCGTTAGATGTGTAGTCCAGGGCTCGCACATGTTTCAGCTCTGCCATACTAAGGAATATCCTTCCTTGAGTCCACCCAGGTCCCTGTCAAGTAGCTTGGGAATCTGTCTCACATGTTGAATTAGATGAAAAAAGACTGCATCAGATAAAAAAAGTTATGCAATTACCATAACGATAGATCTGTGTTGTCATCTGGTTCAGCTCCCCTCCATCCTTCCTTCTACCTTTGATCCTTGTATCTGTTACACTTTATAATATTTATTCTAGTTCTTCCTTGTTCTGTTATGTGTGTGTGTGTGTGTGTATATATATATATATATATATATATATATATATATATATATATATATATATATATATTATGATTTTTTTTTTTATGGTCAGTCAGCAAACTTGATCTGAGGTAATTCAGGCATGAGAGGGGGGGTTGTGCTGATTGCCCAGGCACATATCTTGCATTTCTACATTGGAGACCACAAAAATGTCACATGTAGTACAGTATCCGAGTGATTCACATTAGTACCCCAGCAGTTAAAGCAAATACATGGTGTCAATCAAAAATGACAGGTTGTCTCACAAGAAGAGTTATGTATGAACTGCACCAAGATAATTCTTTGGCACAAATGGCAGAGAGAGAGAAATAACTTTTTTTGTATTAGAACTGCATTATTTATTTTAGGCAAGGATGTAGCATTTAGAAAGATTGCTATACATAAATGTATTTGGATGTACTTTAGTTTTGTAGTTGATTAAAGGTGGGGGAGAACATGCTAGCATTTTTCTTTTCCTATCTGTGAGGATATGGGAGGTGTGACTTAAAAGCGATTGTTAACCCCTTCTTTTCAGTGCTGTGATTGTTGAGTTGCACACACCATGTTTATAAGCAAGGAACAATGCCCAGCAGGGTATATGTTACTGTGTAAATAATGCGCACCCGGGCATGCTATGAGGCCTGATGTCAAAAGACCCTGAGGGAGTCTGCATCCTAAAAACAGGTGGATCTAGAGACTTTAGCTAGTGGACCTGCAATAGCTGTGGAATTGGGAGACCTTTTCTTGGTTTTCTCTGAGTAATTTTTGGGTCTCTTTTCTTTAGACTTTTCTTTCACCTTATCTCTTTCTTTTTCTTTCAGTCTCCCCCATTACTTATCCCTTTTCTTCTCAGAGGAAGGAGAAGAGGTGGATGCCTTTGGTTCCAAAGACATTTTGGACCCTATCTCTGGGGGATGAAGGCCTTTCAAAATTAGTTTCTCTCTTTTCCCCTGAAGAATGAATGCATAAAAATTAAACACGAATCCTACAAGTGGGAAGGCCCCAAACAGGAGATGCACTGTGAGTGTGGGTCTTGAAACAGTATTTTACGATAGGGTATGACCCTAGCCCTGAGCAGCATCCTACCATCACTCAGAATGATACCACAGTATAAGCAGAAAATTATTGATTTCAACAACTGGTTAAGTTTCTGGTGTCATTCTAAGGGGATCCAGTATCTGTCTGCCTGAGATGACATGATTGACAGACTTCAATGCTTTGCCAGAGATGGCCCGCATCTGTCACCCCTGGGCTTTCCAAATAGTGGCCAAGGCTCTTGCCACCCCTATAGTGCCTTTTCTAGGTGGTGTTCCAAAGATCAAATTACCACCATAACAGCTACAAACAAATGCAATCTGAAGGTCATGCTGCTCAATGTTAGAAGTCTAAATCTCAAAATGCACTCACTCGAAGCACTCCTTAAAATGGAGAACATCGACATTTGTGCTGTAACACAGACCTGGTTCAAGGCAGCAGAAAGCAATCCTGCACTAGCAAGCTATAACTCATTCCACACCCTTTCGGCCCCAGAACTTGGACCATAGCTCCAAAGGCAGTGGTGTTTCCATATTCATAAAGGATGTGCACACCTCCAGACTGGTAGCCCAACATAATGCATCAGAGATACTTCAGGTGCAGCTAACATTGGGTAAGACAGTGATTCAGGTCATAGCCTGCTATAGGTCCCCAACCATGTCCCAAGACTCACACTCCACATTCCTAAGCACCCTGGAGAATATTAGGGTCCAACCTAACACTCTCATACTGGGCGACTTCATCTACCCCTTAACTACTCATATAACAATACACTTGCCCAACGTTTCCTGGAATTCATTAATTCCAATGCATTGGACTAGCTTGTTCATACCCCCACTAAAGGTAACAACATCCTTGACCTGGTCATTACTAACATGGGCGACTGTTATTCTACATCAATAGTCAACTCCTCCCTGGTTAGATCTGACCACAAACTAATCACCTTGGAATCCATACCCCTCCCTTCCCCCCTGCAAAGGTAACCACCATGAAAAACTTCTCCAAAGCTAACTTTGGGCTCCTAAAAACAGAGATGGCTAACTTCACGGCACCCATGCAAATGGATAATAGTTGCATGACTGCCGAATCATATACCAATGCACTGTATGAACATGTAAACAAATGCATGGATCTCGCCATACCCAATAGAACCAAGACACTCTCCTCCAAAAAAGGAAGCCAATCTGGTGGTCCCCTGCCATAAATAAACTCTACAACAAAAGGAGGAAACTGATGCGGAATAAGGTGAAGTCCCAAGACTGGAAATACTCCTTTATCAGCCTCAACAAAATGTTGAGATCCCTCATCAAATCTTCTACAGCTAGCTATGAAAATAGAATTGCAGCAGATAGTAAAGACAACCACAAGGCCTTCTATAGTTATGTAAAAAATCTCCATGGCAATACCCAGTTTTGCTCTGAGCTACTGCACAATGGTACTTCCTATACCGAGCCAACAGATATTGCCAATATACTGGCCGACAGATTCAGTGCCAACTTTACCCCTCCCCCCAAAGGCCCAATCACAATACCAATAGATTGCCAGGCACCCTGTATTACTGCTGCACAGGTTAAAACAGCACTGTCCAAGGCTAAGAATACAGATTCTATGGGACCTGACAATATCCCTGGCTGTGTACTACATGAACTACAGAGTGAACTGGCACCTTACCTGTGTGCCCTGTTCAACCACAGCCTCACCTCAGGCTTTGTTTCTACTGAATGGCACACTGCTACAGTCATCCCTCTCCACAAAGGAGGAGTGACTACAGACCCTGGGAACTATTGCCCTATTAGCCTGATGAGTCTGATATGCAAAGCTATGGAATGCATCATCATGGACCTAATAAACAAGGATATAGGTCATCTCCAAATTCTGGATCCCACACAGTTTGGTTTTATGAAGGGTAGATCATGCCTGCTCAACTTGGTCAACTTCTTTGAGTCAGTCATCAGAGCTGTAGATGAGGGCAAGGTGGTTCATACAGCCTACTTTGATCTGGCCAAGGTCTTTGATACCATTCCCCACTCAGGAATCATAGAAAAAGTCACTAAGCTAGGAATAAACCCCTATATCACTAGGTGGGTTGCAAAATGGCTCACAGATAGAACCCACACTGTGAAAGTAGCTGACTCCAAGCCAGACTGCCGACCAGTAACGAGTGGAGTCCCAGAGGATTCGGTCCTGGGTTCTTTCCTGTTTCATATCTAATTCTCTGAAGTCCAGGCCAACACGAAGGGAAACTGGCTGACAAAGTTCACAGACGATTGCAAGTTGGGAGCTATTATTAACTGCCTAAGTGATGTTGACATCCTACAGAAACTCCTCACTGAAACTAATGACTGGTATCAGAACCATGGCCTTAAGCTCCATGCCAAAAAAATGTGTCATCATCCCCTTTGGGAAAAACCCAGTTCCCAGAAATTACCACATCGATGGTAGTCCACTGAGCATAGAAGGCGTTATAAGAGATCTTGGAACACAGGTTGACAGCAACTTCTCTTTTGACCACCGCATTGCCACTGTGGTCAGAAAGTCCTTCTATGTGGCACACCTCATTACTAAAGGTTTTGCATCCAGGAAGAAAGAGGTCAGTGTCTCCCTCTACTCTTCCCTTATTAGGCCAATCATTGAGTACAAGAGTACAATGCCCCATTTGGCATGTACCTCACTAAACACCTGCAACAACTGGAGAGGCCGAAAAAGTACCTCACAAAGAGGATCCTAGGCCTTAAACATTTGTCCTATATGGACATACTCAAAAAACTCCAACTATTCTCTGTCTCATATCACCTACTTAGAGGTGATCTCTGCTTGACTTACAAAGCCATGAATGACCCAGATCTGTTAGAAATGCTACTTCCAAAGAAATCACAATCCATCCGCACCACATGCTCCAGAGACCTCAACCTCATTACCACAATAATCAAAATATGCTGGAGGGACAGGTTCATAACCCAGAGACTGCCCATGCTATGGAACAGACTTCCCATACATGTCAAGCAGAGCACCTCACTAGCCCTCTTCAAAAAAATCTTGATGAGTGGATGGGAAGTAGAAAATTCACCCCAGGGATCACTCCAGTGGCTTTACTCAACAGAGGCACTAGGAACTAAGGTCGGGTGGCAAGATGCCAGGATAATCCTATGGGCTAGGCTTGTAAAGGCTCCAGGGCCATTAGCTTAGTACACACCTATGAACCTATGCCCACAGGATGAACACTTTTTAAAACCTGGTGACATCAGAATAACTACGAAGATATATATAACTGTTAACTATACTTATTTAAACAACTACCTTATTACCATGATACTATATATATATATATATATATATATATATATATATATATATATATACATATATATCTACTTCAGTAGATCGAACATATTACAAGTTTGAACCAAGTATGCCCGAGACCATATGTTCGAACTTGTAATAGTTTGAACACTGAAGGAAAAAAAGAAAAAAAGAAAAAAAAAAACAAAATTAAGCTGCTGTAGCAATATATCAACTCCGAGATTGCACTACATTGTGGAAATGGGAAATCTTCCCGTTCTGCTCTGTACGCGGATCTCCATTCAGTCCGTTCGGACTTTTAAATGTTCGAAGTTATGGTCTCAGCTATATCATCTTCGAACATTTAAAAGTTCGATCTACCGAAGGGGACCCATAGATAGATATAGGTAGACATCACACACACACACACACACAAACACACACACACACACACACACACACACACACACACACAGATAGAAACATAGACAGAAGTAACTGTTAGAAAGATCACAAAAACACACTGATCTATCTTAAATAACTACCAATACCCCCGGTGCTGCGGTAGCGTTGTCGCCTCATAGCAAGACGTTGTCCCGTTCGATTCTCAGCTAGAGTGTCTTCTGTGTGGAGGCATACGTGAATGGGGTGTGCCTTCGTTGAAGGTTGTGCGTCAGGGCTGGTAACCTGGTACGTTAAATCCACTACCAATCATTAGTGGACCGGAGTTCTGCTGTAGCGACCCCTAACCGGGAAAAGCCGAAAGACACAAACAAACAAACCCCTAACACCACTCTAATTTTACAATAGTTAGGGGAGTAAAAGTCTTCACTTATTGTAAAGAATGATGGAGTTCTCAGTCCACACGTCTGGTTTAGTCAGGTAGCAAATGAGATCTGGGCTTATTCAGGCAGGAGAGGGGAATTGTGGGTAGGGAAGGAGTCAGAGATGTAGGATCCAAAGCTTTGTTTTAAAGAGCTGAGGTCAGATCTGTTTGGATCCAACAAACCACACACTGAATCAGACAAAAAAAAATGGATCCTCAGTTACGTATGCATTGCTTTTTAGCACTGTGGTAGGCTTGCATTCCATCTTATAACAAACAGCAATGCTTATACGTTTTGTCTTGCTAAACTGCAAAAAATGCACTTAATTTTAGGATGAACATACTTCGAAGTAGCAGAGTTCTGATACTAAATTTGCCAGATGATTATGTTTGTAGCATTTTAGTCTCCTCACCAGTTTTCTCCCATAATTTCAGCACATTGTTATGACTATAACATAAGCAAGAATTTTCAAAATACTGATGTTTTGTGCAGATGATTAATTTAAGCCAATATTTAGACAAAACAAACCAAATAAGTACATTTTCATTTGAAAAACAGTTATTAAATTCATGATGTTCCATGTAGATTTGATTGTACTGTAAGTATCACTTTAAAATATTAAAATTGCTATGTTAATTTTATTATATGCAGGATCACAAATGTGATGCATTTAAACATTTTTTTCTACCAGCTGTCAAGATACTCTGTTTAAGACTATGTATTTTAAACAGTAATGAGATTATTTTTACAGCTAGGTTGAAAATGATGTTACACAATGAACTCCCACTTTGGTTTACACAGTAGCCATATATTCCTCTGTAAGAAAAATTCATCCATCCATCCTCAACCCCTGTTGCCATTTTTGCACATGGGGCCGGGGTGTCACTTCAACAGTGATAATTGTCTACAGTCAAGGTTTAAAACTCAGGGTGGCTAGTCCTGCACATGCGCGCGTGTGAGTGTGTGTGTGTGTGTGTGTGTGTGTGTGTGTGTGTGTGTGCGCTTTATTTTGCCCAGCTGATTCCATGTCACCCAATGGATATCAGGAAACACACACACACACACCTTCCACTTCCCCTGCCATCTACAAAAATGGTAAGTTGCTGTCATTTTGCTTTATAATGTGGAATCACATAATGTATCCACTTGACTGGTTGCTGGTGGATGATCTTCAGACCCAGTCTGTATAGTCAGTTACGTAATGGCTATGGTAAGCAGATCCTTGATATGCACTTGACTGCACTTGAAAAAAAATCAGCTGAAAGCACAGGGACTATTGCAATTCACAGTACAGCAAGAGGTTAACTTAATTCATAGAATAAAATAGCAGAACAGTTCAACTGTGTTACTGCAAAACTCCCTGAGACAGTCAAAAAGACTGCCTTGCTGCCATCTCCTTAAACTCTTCTGACAAATTAAATTGCTTAACTGCATCTTGCAAAGGAGATCGTCATTTTTGTAGTGCTGCTTGTTTTGAACTATGGATAAACACAACTAGCTGTCACCCTGGGTGGGTCTACAAAAGTGATGTACAGGGTTATGCTGTCTTTGTAATCTCTGTACACAGCACACTTGCCCCTTAACAGTAAGCAAACAAATACATAAGGACTACACACTGCAAAAGCCTGGATGCCTACAACACTCAACTTGATTTAATCAATGTTGTGCAAAAGGGAGGGGCGTGCCACTTCACGTTTTACTATCATGACTTTCTCTCTCTCTCCTATTTGTAACTGAATGGTGCGCTGCACTACTGCTGTTTTAAACTTGCAACCCTAGCAAGACACACAGACTGGAATAGAAATTCAAAAGATTTTGGGATCTGTGGAGAACTACTTCTCAATTCTGTTTTAACTATTTACTTAACATTGTCCCTCCCACAAATATTCACATTTGTTATTTCCCAATTTCTATTCAAATAATCTATTTTCCCCCTCTTTGTCTTGGTATTCTTTGCAAGAACTGGATTACTTGTCCTGCCCCATCTTTTTGTTAAAAAAACATCTGCCCAGATCCTGTGGGTAACCACGATGCATGGGAATACACTAAGAAGGTTACAGAGGCTGTCAAGCAAGAAGAAAATGTCTGCATTTCTTGTATAATACAGGCTGCAGGAACTCTTAGAAAATGAGGCAGATAATGGCATTTACCAAACTGTAATTACATTATGTATTGTAGACTGCTTCTGTAAAATTCATATATCAATGAACAAAAAAAGTACTGCTTCTACAAGATCACAGAAATGAAGGCTCCATTTCTGAAGACAGCAGTCTTCTCTGTGTAATTATAATAAAATGATGACTTGCTTCGATTCTTCACCTGGTGTGACAGCAGAAATTAGATTTCTGGATTTCCTGCCTATTGTTAAATCTCCTTGAACATGTGTATTAAGCAGCACATGTTGTTTATTTCCTTTCGTGTAACAGAATAATTTCTGCTATTACTGAAGGCTCTCGTATAAATCAAATTCCTTGTCCTTGCAAGGCCTTCCTGCCAGTTCTGAACCAGCAAAATGAAGATGTTTATCTTGTTTCAGCAATAGCACATTGGCTGAATAGCAGGATATGAGAATCTAAATAATTTCCTGTGTCAAGATAGAGTTTTCTAACCTGAATATTATATCTGATGTCCAGAATGAACCATTTCTATATACAGTGATAAATGACTTTTCTAATATGGACTTACAATTCCAGACTATACCAGACATGGTTTTTAGCATATACATTTTACTTCCATTCATCTCAGCTGTTAACTAGCTCAGTAAATCAAGACATATCATTCGAACAAGCAAACATGCCATTTGTATAAAGTTTTGTGATTTCACTGACAATCCATACATGTTTTTTATTATATGGTGCAGTTACTTCTATAAGTTTTTATGTAGCAAATATGCTGCAAGACACCAAATTATTAAAATGGCAATTCTTCACAAGTAGGACAATGTGAACGGCAGTTGAAATGAATGAATATAGCACAGCTGCCTAAAAATACATCAGAGCAACATCAGCAGAAGTTAATACAAGGCAGAGGAATTGGGTCATGCTGCTTGCATTTTTAAGCCTACTGGCTTGAAAAAAGTTTTATTTTGAACAGTTTCTAAAAACCTTCTTTCTGTGGAACAAAACAAAGTGCAGTAGATATGTGCCAGGAAGATTATTTAGCGTCTTTAAAGCAGTCACATAACTGTCTAATATTACATCAAGTCTAGTTTATACCTTTTTAGCCAAAAAGCTAAATGAAGCTAATAACTCTTCAGCAGTTTGTATGGAGTAGGAAACAGCAGTTCATGGCCAGCAGAACAACATGAACAATAACAATAACCCAGGCTGTGCTTGCAAATGGTCTACTGTGATCAGTGTACTTCCCGGGTAAACAAAATAAAATAAATGAACATGATATACTGTGAGTTGCTGGGGACCTACTGGTAGGGGTTTGCAGACTCTAACAAAAGACACATCATAATGATTCTTGAGAAGTGGGTACATTTTCTACAAGCTACATGCTAGCCTAGCAGCATACAGTGCTTGCTGGCTGCCAGAAATGTAAATGGAATAGGGAGTAAAGAAAAAATTCAAGACAGCCACTTACAATAAACACTTACTCTGCATAGACCCACATTCAGTCAAACTCTTGGAGAAAGAACATTTATTAAAACTAAACTTGCCTGGAATTGTCTGCCACTTTAAATTGGTAACTCAGAAACACATTCAACAATCTTACCAAAATGAAAAATTCAAATGGACATGTAACACTGACAATGGGTACATTTACTCACATAATTTCCTCCTCTCCCTTTCCCATTTATCTTCTCTGCTTCTGTCCATCAAAATGGTCACAACTTAAGCCAGACAGAATGAGTATTTTACCATAAATTACCCAGGGAAATAACTGACAGTGGTACACTTGTTACTTATTTTTAGATTGTTGGTTAAACTACTGTTGGTCCACTATTATAAACATAGTAAATCAATTAATTATGTAAAACATATGGATAAAGCTATAACTCACTGGGTTTGCATTTTAAAATTCCCCTAGATATCACATGAAATAGTTTTGGACATATCAAAAGACAATCAGAAGAATAGTGACCAGCCTCAAAATATATAAGTAGTAAGCAGAACTATCACACTGTGTGACAAAGAAAAATATTATAAATAACACTGAAAATGAGCAGAGAGACCAGTATGCAGCAGCTTGCTTTACTAATACCAAAAGCACAATGCTATACTTGTTTTACCAAGTAGGTTTAGTCAGTAATGAAAAAAAAGAAATAAAGCTAAACCTCATGAATAAAGAACTGTAATGATGTGGCATCTACTCTTAGCATGCCTCTGTGGTGTGTGTGTGTGTGTGTGTGTGTGTGTGTGTGTGTGCGTGCGTGCGTGCGTGCGTGCGTGCGTGTGTGTGTGTGTGTGTGTGTGTGCGTGTGTGTGTGTGTGTGTGTGTGCGTACATACAAAACTGTAATACTAAAACAAAAACACACAGTCATTAATCTTGGAATGGACAGTTCAGACCTAGTAAGATGACTGCATTGGCATATAAATGTGCATTCTGTACTTCATGTTTAATAACTAATATAAGGCAGCATCAAACGGAATATGGCCAATACCCACAGAAGTAAACATTACGTATGCAGGGGTGCTTAACTGAAGAATTAAAGTAACAGTGAACTCTCACGGCAGAAGTTTGTTTGAGAACCATGGTTTGAAGCTGATGTGAATTTTATTCCAACATAAAAGGGGCCACTTAAGAACAAATGGCTAAACATATAACTTAAGATGGAAAAAATGGCATGTTCCGTCTTAAAGGAAATATCACTTGTGTTTTGATAAATCAAAAAGATCTGTAGACATGGCTACATATTAGCAGAGATAATAGTTCAGAGTTCACAACCTTAACATGTAGTCTGGCAGGAATGAAAAATCATAGCTACAAATCTTCCTTTTAAACACTGTTCCAAATTAAGGCCATAGCGATTGCTACTACTGTTAGAATATATACTGATGAAACCAGACAGACTGGGTATATACCCAAAGAGAATTTTTGCCAGTATGGCAAGTGCAAAGGCCCCAAAAACTGTACTACAAAAACAAAAAATGGCCAGCGCTATAGTGACAAGTGATAATCACATTAATTACTAATAAAACATACCAGTTTTAGAAGAAGGTATGTTTTATCAGTAATAAATGTGATTTTCACCTCTCACTGTAGTGCTGGCCGTTTTTTGTTTTTCTACTACAGCCTGGGTATATACACACAACATGCCAATA
>NC_056731.1:1189746964-1189861964 GCF_019279795.1 Protopterus annectens | reverse complement strand
CAAGTAAGGTTTCTTGACACTCAAGGCCTGCAGCTCAGATACTCTTCTCGCTGAGGTAAGTGCTACTAGAAGTAAGGTTTTCCATGACAAAAATTTAAAATCACATGAATCAATGGGCTCAAAAGGAGGACCTGTGAGAGACTGAAGTACCAAAGTCAAGTCCCAAGGTTCTAAGGGAGGCTTGACCGGAGGTTTAACATGTAATACTCCTTTCAAAAATGTTTTGCATAGGTGGTGTGACATAATGGAAGAATTATCAAGTCCATTATGAAAATTGGTGATAGCTGCTAAATGTACAGTCGATGCTGAGGCTCCTGCATGTAAAAGAGTAATCAGGTATTGTAGGCTCTTTTGAATAGACATAGAGAAAGGATCTAAGTTCTGATCTTTGGCCCAAATAGAAAAGCTAGTCCATTTACTAGAATAAACTTTCCTGGTGTAAGGTTTGTGTGACGCCAGAAGAATTTCACGAACAGGAGATGGGATGTCAGGCAGCCTAGCAATCATTGGAAGTGGAGGAACCAAGCTGTGAGCTTGAGACTGTGGAGGTTCGGATGAACCAGTCCCTGAGGATGAGATAACAGGTCTTGGGAATGATCCAAGATCCATGGGCTGTGAATCAGATGAGGTCATAGAAACGGGAACCAGACTTGATGGGGCCAGTAGGGGGCAATGAGGATCACTTTGCTTCTCAACCTCTGAGCTTTCTTGAGAAATTTTGGAATGAGGGGAAATGGGGGAAAGACATACAGAAGACCGGGGGGCCAATCGTGCATTAGAGCATCCCTCAGTGGTTCCCCCTGAGGGGGGATCAGGGCAAAGTAGCTTCTGCATTTGTAGTTTAGGGGGAAAACAAACAGATTGCAGCAAGGCTTGCCCCAGCGTTGGAAGATCCTATCCACTGTTATAGGGTTGAGGGACCACTTGTGAGGCATCAGGATGTTCCTGCTCAGATTGTCAGCAATAAGGTTGGAACTCCTGGGAATGTGCGTTGCTATAAGAAAGGGGTTGGAAGCTATCACCCAGTGCCAAATCCTCATGGCTTGCCGACACAGGGGGTAAGACCTGGTTCCGCCTTGCCTGTTGATATACCAGACGACTGGCATGTTGTCTGACTGAATTGCAATGGTCCCAGAGGCTAGGGATGCATGGAACGCTTGCAACGCTAAGATAACTGCCCTCAGTTCCAGGACATTTATGTGCAAATTGACCTCCATGGGGGACCAGGTGCCTTGGACCATCCTTCCCTGGAAATGCCCCCCTGCCCTAACAGGGAAGCATCTGTGGTCACCGTGGCTGTGGGCTGGGAAAGAAAGAATGGTCGACACCAAAGATTCATTTGTGGCTTCATCCACCACAGCATTTCTTCCTTGCAACAGTTTGTAAGACGTATCATGTGGTCGAGTGGGTGAGTTAGAAATGACCATTGTGCAGAAAGGAGCCACTGCAAGACTCTCATGTGCAGTCTCGCCAGTGGTACTAATGTAATGGCAGCCGCCATGGAGCCTAAGAGTTGCAGTACAAGATGTGCTGGTACATAGGTCTGAGGAAGAAGGTCTTGGATTTGGTGTCTTATTTCTGAAAGCCTGTGAGGGGGGAGAGAAGCTTGACAGAATGTTGTGTTGAAGACCACTCCAATAAATTCCAGTGTCTTCGTTAGGGACATTTGAGATTTGTCCTTGCTGATTGTAATCCCCAAGCGGAGAGCGAGACCTTGAGTGTAAGAGAGGCTGTGGACTAGGAGATTCCTGGTCAGAGTGGTAAGGAGCCTATCGTCTAGATATGGAAACACCTGTAATCCTTGTATTCGAATATGAGCTACCACAACTGCCATACTTTTGATGAACACTCGGGGGGGGGGGGGGCTGTCAAAAGACCGGATGGCAGTGCCCTGAACTGGTAGTGATTGGCTCCTAGCCAGAAGAGGAGAAACCTCCGGGAGCAGTGATCCATCTTTATGTGGTAGTATGCATCCTGGAAGTCTATAGAGCACATCCAGTTGTTCCTCCTTAGGAAGGGAAGAATGGACTGTACCATGACCATCCAGAATTTTTGAGGTTTGATAAATTTGTTCAGTAGGCTGAGATCCAGGATTGGTCTCCAGTCCCCTGTCTTTTTTGGCACTAAAAAGAACCTAGAGTAAAACCCAGATCCTGTCTGGTCTGGTGGGACTGATTGGATGACTCTTTTTCTTACCAGCTTTTCTATTTCTAAGGCTGCTAATTCCCTCTGATTGGGAGGTACATCGGGAATTCATTTGACGGGTCTGGGAATTAAATCGAATGGTATTTGGTAGCCTCTGGATATTATTCTCTGAACCCAAACATCGGTAGTAATAAGATGCCAGGCTGGTAGGTGCAGAGCAAAACGACCCCTGACTGCTTCCAGATGAAAGCAATTGGGCCACTGCTCAGGAGCGCTGGTGGGTCTGCCGGAGAAAAAATCTCTAGCACCCTGGTTACGCAGACCCCTTCTACCCTGAAAGGGGTATCTTCCATATGAGTTGCCTCCACTACCCCAGGGGGATTGTTCAACACGAGTGTCACGAAAAGATCCTTGGGATTTCTTGAACCACATTTTTCCTCCCTTCTGGTTCCTGGAGTAGGACCTCTGGGGGTTGGAAAAGCATATGCCACAGCAGACAAGGTCTTTCCATCTTTCTCATTATGTGCAAGTGTGTCTTGTACTTTGGGTCCAAAAAGTGCAGATTTGTCGACAGGTGCATTGTTGAAGGAAGATTTAAAGGGGTCTGTGAAGTCACACAACCGCACCAAAGCATTACATCTTATGACAATGCCTGATGTGGCAGCTCGAGCTGCCCCCTCGGTGGTGTAAGATATCAAATGCATTGAGGAGTTCGAGATGGATTCAAGGGTAGCTAGCTGCGAGGCAACAGTATCACGCACCTCATCAGGCAGTACCCCCACCAAAGAGGAAGACATTTTGGAAATGATGTCTCTTTGGAGGTGAGTAAAGTGTGCCAGATAGTTCAGCAACCAAATGACAAAGGTCGCTGAAGCATAGGTCCACTTCTCTAGTCTGTCCATGGTCCGGGACTCCCTGTTTGGAGGATGGATAGTGGAACTATCTTCTGCCAGTTCCTTCTTGGTGACCGCCGCCACAACCATAGAATCTACTGTCAACTGCTTGTCTTCAGGTGTAGATAACATTTTGTCTGGCCTCCAGGGGACAGGTTCTACATTGTCCGGGGCCTTCCAGGCACGCTGCACAATGAGCTTAACAAGGTCATCTGCTGGTGGGGTCACCCAGGAAGTAGACAGCTGGGCACAGAAGGCCTGCAAGAACACCGATTCCTCAGAAGAAGGGTTAGAGGACTTCCAGTCTCCCCGCTGCTTGAGGATTTCGAGAATGTCTCTGAATGAGACATTGTTTGGGGGAGACTGTGGGGACCCTTCCCCCTCATCACAATCAGTGTCTTCGGTGATTGACTCCTCTGGGGAATCAAGGTGCTTCCTCTTGCACCGTTTCTTCTGGGGTGGCTCCCCAGTGGGATCTTCTGAGGAGGACTCCAGAGAAGGGGTTCCCTTCAAAGGGGGTTCTTGTGACTCCCGTGCCCGGGTCCTGAAAGAGGGTTGGGAGAGGTGCATGCTGGGGGGGGGGGTTCTGATACTGATGTCATTGGTGCAGACTGCGAGCCTTCGGAGTGAAGGACCCTCTCCATCACCTGGACAGCAGGCCTGCCCGAGGAGGGATGGGAGCTCAGAACTGGGAAGGACAACCTCGGAACCAGGGTCATGCCCCGCGCTGAGGAGCCCACCTCCAGGTGAGGAGCTCCGAGAGGACTGGAAGCCGTCAGAGTCATGGACATAGATGGCGCCAGCGAGAAAATAGGTGCCGGGCTAGGTACTAAGGTATGGGCGGTCCAAGCACTGCTCCAAGAGAGCATCGGATCAACAGGAGCTGATGCAGCAAGGGTGGTTGGTGCCGACAGGGGAAAAACTACTGTCGGAGCCAAGACAGTATGCACCGGAGTGGACATCGGTACTGAGATCTCCAGGATCTGGGTAGAGGCCAGAGTAGGATAAACAGGGGAAGATGTAGTAAAAGATTCCGAGCAAAGAGGGACGGAATGTCTAGCTGGAATGGGCAATCCCCTAGCTGCCAGAAGCTGGTCCACAACCTGCACTAGATCTAATTCAGAAAAACTCCTAGTGGATCTAAAAGAGGCTGTTGAAGGAGAATCAGATCTTTCTAGAAAGGGGCTAAACCTCTGCCCCAAAAAAGGGTCGTAAGTTGGAGAGTATCTTGTCCTTGGCACATATTCGAGTTTTGGAGTCGAAGAAACTGTTGGCACCATGGCCGGGGATGGTGCCGAAGCAGGTACAGTCATCGGAGCCAATGTCAGACCCAAGGACAGCACTGAAGCCAGTGGTGCTGAGGTTGGAACCAAAATAGGGGTGAATATCATGGACGGCACCAAGGGAGAAGATACAGAGCCTGGTGCCGACAAAGCACAGAGCTGACTCAGTTCCATGACTGACAGAGATACAGGAACTGAGTGACTCAGTTTTTCCTTATGTTTTTAGGTCTTTGGTGGGGGTGAAACCTCTGACCCAGATAGAGACTCCGAAAAAGGTGTCTTGATTAAACCTTTTAAAATAAGCTTATTTTTACGTTCTGCTAGTGTACAATTACTAAAACTAGCACAAATGTCACAGTCAGCTTTAATATGATGCACGCCCAAACAGTAGACACAACTAGCATGTGTATCTGAGTTAGGCATCTTACACCCACACTTGTCACACTGTTTAAACCCCAACTTAGCTTTGTCTGGCATAGTGAGGAAACAAGGCTATCCTTCAGAAAAAACAAAATAAGGGAGAGAAAAAGGTGAGAAAATACCAACGATGATATTTAAAAAATACCACAAGTGGTAAGGAAGGGCCTCTCAAAGGCAGGAGAGAGGGACAGTACCAAGAATGGTAGAAATTAAATTACCAAGATAAAGGGTAGGGAATAGAATTAGGTTATATATGACAGTGAGAAAAGGCTAAATTGACTAAAAAATAAACAATTTTGAAGAGAAACTATCTTAAAAATGACAATTTCCTACTTAGCTTTGAGAGAGATGGCTAGCACGTCTGACTAGGAATGCGGCCAATGAGATCTGGAATAACTAGGAGAGGGGCATTTTGGGTACATCTTGGCTGAGAGTTTTTGACTGGCGTGAGCTTGGAAATGGCCGTATCGGTTCCGAGGATGGAACCAAGGTCCTAATAGTAATTAAAGAACAAAGATTTACAACATCAGATATATATTTATATAGGTGTGTGTGTGTGTGTGTGTGTGTGTGTGTGTGTGTGTGTGTGTGTGTGTTTGTGTGTGTGTGTGTGTGTATATATATACAAATCTACTTCATTTGACCTAAAACTCATTTGACTGACACCCAAATGACCTAAACTTCAAATTACTGACAACTCATTTGACTGACTCCCATTTCACCAACAGCTTACAATGCTGAACTTCAACATACTAAATCTTAAACCATAGACATATACACTTAGAAAGTACAGTTGTGTACACTTACCATAAATGTAGACGTTCGAGTGTATTCACTGTTGCAGTCATCATGTTTAGGGTTATCTGCTTGCAGTAGCCCTCAGTCAGCCTGATTATCAAAGTCTTGGGTCCTGCGTTGGTTGCTGTCTCATCTTCCATGACGTCAGGTAGTTAGGGGTATAAAGCATGCAGCTGATGCCCTTACATCAGTTTTTCTTGCCCCAGATGTCAGGTGCCCCCCTAATGGGAAGCAACTAAATATATACAAACAAGGTTATACCTCCAACAAAAAAGCAAATACACCAAAAAGCTTTTAAGCATAGTAAAAAAGGAACAGAGGTATAGCCAAAAGAAGTTAGGGGGCTGGAGGGAGGGTAACCAGGACTGCAACAGTGAATGCACTCGAACATCTACATTTATGGTAAGTGTATACAACTGTACTATGTTCTTTGTGTTTCACTGTTGCAGTCATCACATTTGGGTAGATTCCCAAAGCTAAGGATGGGAGGAGGAATTTAGATAGCATTAGGACCCGCTATAAGGCCCTGCAAGACTACAGTGGCAAAACCAGATCTGGATTTAGAGAAAACTGGCAAATGGTAATGCTTGGTGAAAGTATGTACAGAACTCCAGGTATCAGCTTCTAGGATGTCCCTGGTAGGGACACCTCTGAGAAAGGCTGTAGAGGAAGTTGCAGCCCTGGTTGAATGAGGTATTATCCCCTGTGGGATATGTTTTCCATGGTGCTTATAGCAGAAATTAATGCAATGGCCTATCCATTTAGAAATGGTTTGCTTTGAAATGGCCTTCCCCTCTGCCCCTGCAGCAAATGCCACCAGCAGCTGTTCAGATTTCCTGAGAGGTTTAGTCCTGTCCAAGTAAAATCTAAGTTGTCTGTGCACATCTAAGGAGTGCAGTATCCATTCCCCTTTGCTCTGTGGATTAGAAAAGAAGGTTGGCAAATGAATGGACTGATTAAGAGCCACACTGGATACTACCTTGGGCATGAAGGCGGGATTGGTCCTGAGGGACACCCTGTCCGCATGAAAGATGATGAAAGGCTCCACTGCCATAATGGCCTGTAATTCAGACACCCTTTTTGCTGAAGTGATGGCTAAAAGGAAGGCTGTTTTCCAAGAAAGGAATTTCAGCTCTGCATTTGCAGCTGGCTCAAAAGGAGGTAGAGTAAGTTTTTCCAATATAAAGTTAAGGTCCCAGGCTGGAGTAGGAGCTCTCCTGTGTGGTCTTACGTTTTTGGCCCCTCTGAGGAACTGCTTGAGCAGAGGATGAGAGAAGAGGGATGGTTCTGTGTTGTAATGAGCTGAAATGGCTGAGGCATGAATTTTGATGGAGGAAAAGGAAAGGCCCTTGTGAAGTATCTCAGTTAAGTATTGAAGAATATGAGGTAAATTGGGCACTGCTGTGCCCACCCCCCGAGTTTGGTTCCAGGAACAGAATCTTTTCCATTTTTCAGCATAAGATTTTCTAGTACTAGGCCTCCTTGCCTCCAGAATGACATCCAACACTTGTTTACTGAGGGATGGTATCGGAGAGATCAGTTAATTAGCCAGGCTGCCAGGTTCAGAGTTTGAAGCTGAGTGTGCAGAATCTGGCCCTTCTGATGGGAAAGCAGGGTAGAGGTCTGAGGCAGGTGCCATGGTGCCAACAGGGACATACTGCATAAGAGGGGGTACCAGTGTTGGCGTGGCCAGTCTGGTGCAATCAGTATCGTTTTTGGTTTGTCCTGTTTGATCTTTAGTAGTACCTTGGAGAGGAGAGGCAGAGGAGGAAAGGCATAAACTGATAGATTTTTCCAGGTGAAGGACAGGGCATCCACTTTCCAAGCTTGTTTTTGGGTAGTCCTTGTGCAGAATTTGTCCAATTGGTAGTTTTGGGGGGAGGCAAACAGGTCTATCTCTGGGCTCCCCCATTTGTTTATCAACATGTTGAATGTCTTTGGCTCCAGTTTCCACTCGTGTGGGTCCATGACATTTCTGCTCAGATCGTCTGCCAGTGTATTTAGCTTTCCTGGCAGGAATTGAGCCTGTAGGTGCACTTGGTAGCTCAAGGCTGTGTTCCACAGAGCCATGGCTAGTCTGCAGAGAGGGTATGAGTGGGTTCCCCCCTGCTAGTTTATGTACTACATAACAGTGGCATTGTCCATCTTTACCATTAATTGTCCTGGAAGAATGTGGTCCTTAAAGGCTGTCAGAGCATCCTGTACAGCTAACATTTCTTTTTGATTGATATACAGGTGCATTTGACTTGGGTTCCATTTGCCCTGAATGCACTTCCCTGCCACGTGAGCCCCCCCATACATAGTCTGATGCATATGTTGTTAGGGTTTGGGCGTCAGGGGGTAGAGTGAAAGGCAGTCCCTTGTTTTGGTGGCAGGCCTCTGCCCACCAAAGGAACTCTAACTGTAGGCAAGGTATGATAGGAATCATTGCTTCTAGATCCTGAGAATGTTGACACCATAGGCTTTTTAGATACCATTGTAGTTTCCTCATATGCAATCTTGCATCTGGAATTAGGAGAATGCAGGAGGCCATGAACCCCAAGGCTTGCAGTATTTGTCTTGCAGATAGTAGGGTCTTTGTGGCCATTAGTTTGGAGTAAGCTGTCAAATGAACTTGTTTCTCTGGTGTGAGGAAAGCCATCTGGGAAGTTGTGTTCAAGCTTGCCCCCAGGAATACAATTTGTTGGCAGGGTACCAGATGTGATTTCATTTCGTTTATGGTGTACCCCAGAGAAGTTAGCACTTTTTGTACAAACGCCAGATGATTCAATAGTATGTCCTGGCTTTCTGCCTGAATTAGACAATCATCCAGGTATGGATATATTTGAATATTTCTTTTCCTGCAAAATGCAATGGCTGGAGCTAGGCACTTTGTGAATACCCTGGGTGCAGTAGATAAGCCAAAGGGCAGTGCAGAGAACTGACAGTGCACGAAGCCTGCTTTGAAGCGTAGGTATATTCTGCAGGATTCCCTGATTGGGATGTGCAGGTAGGCTTCCTTTAAATCCAACCAGGCATCCTTGCCTAGCATAGGAAGCAACTTGTGAAGAGTTAGCATCTTGAATTTTGGGATCACCAAAAAAGTGTTTAGTATAGAGAGATCCAGGATAGGACACCAGGCGTTGTCTTTTCTGGGTACCAGGAAAAGTCTTGAGTAGAAACCTTGTCCCCTTTCCTCTTCTGGGACAGTTTGAATAGCCCTTATACTTAAGAGAGAGAGAGAACTTGCTTTTGAGCCTCTGCCCACTGACTTAGGGGTAGATCTGGCCAACTGTTTGGGGTTGGTAAAGTGTGGAAGTGTAATCTGTATCCTTGGGAAACTATTTAAAACCCATATGTCCTGGGTAATGAGTTCCCATTTTTTTTGCCTGCAGAGCAATCTTTCCCCCTAAAGGAGCAGTCAGTTGAGAAGGGCTTGGAAGTTTCAAAGTTAAGTCATTGAGACAGTTTACCATAGGGGGAGTCTTACTACTCCCTGCTTTGGAAGTGGGAGCCCCCCACTGCTTAGTCCTGTGCGTACCTTGGGACTGAAGCCTGAGTGTTCTGCTGGTTCTGGGTTTGGACTGAGAAGGCCTGGAAGAGGCAGGAAAGGACCAATTCTTAGAGGGCCAATGCCTACTAAATCTTGGAGGCTGTACTTGCAGGAAATATTTAACAGTTTGCATAGATTTAGCTTTTTCCTCCATCTTTTTAAGTATTTCTTCTGCTTTGTTGCCAAACAGGCGGTCCTGATTTAAAGCAGCATCCAGCAATTTAGCTTTAACATGATCTGGTAAAGACTGCTCCTTAAGCCAAGCATGCTTTCTAAGTTCAGACCCAGTGACAGCAGCCCTGCAAGATGCCTCTAGTGAATCAAAACCACATTGCAAAGTATGTTTTCCAACCTGTTCAGAAAAATGCATTCAATCCTGTAAATCCTTATTTTCAGCACAGTCAGGAATCATCATCATTTTCTGTTTAAGCAATCCAATAATATGCTGCTGATACTTTAACATATGAAACTGGCAGTTTAAGGCCCTAATGGCCAAGATTGCAGAAGTGTATGCCTTCTTACCCCATCTATCCAGCGCCCTGGAATCTCTCTCAGAGGGGGTAGGATTTTTTGCAGTAGTAGCCTTAATGCCCCTGGGTCCCTGTGAAATGGTCTCAGGATCCGCAGTAGGAGTTTTAAAGAGGAACTTGTGAGAGTCAGGAACCCTGTAATATCTATCTGGTTTTCTGGGAGCAGGAGGTAAGGAGTTAGGGGCCAAGCTAGACTCCGAAAAGGCATCATCAACAATGTCCAGTACAGGGGGGATAGCTAAAGGCCTGTGTTGGGGCAGGAGTAAGAAATCCCTAAGCCTCTTTTTAGAATCAGAGTAATCCTGGCTTTCCCAACTTTTTATAGTTATAAATTCTTAGATCAAAGTGTTGCCCATGGTTTTCAGTGGATATTAAAAACTAAATTAAAACCAGAGATTCAGCCTGGAAGAACTGGAAAAGGAACTCCAGCAATGCATACTTACACTAAATTTTTCTGAGTTTAAGGAAAGAAACAAGAATTGCAATAAATAATGCAAAAGACCTTACTTTACACAGAAACAGGAAGCAAACTGGTCAAGACCCAATCAGTCTGGGAAAGAAATAAAATGCTATCTGGGACATTAAATAATTTATCAGCTGCCAAGAATGAACCCCTAATTTCAAATGATTATGCTCCCTTTTTGCAGTCCACCATAACTGACATAACTAAAGCCTTTCCAACAACTGAGTCCCCCACCAACGAAGGACAAGAACCTTCATCTCCTGATCTATACCCTCTAACTTCTTGCGTTGCAACCTTTCACTTCTCTGACATTTCAGTAAAACAGACTTAGTTCTTCCTTCTCAGACTCAATAATTCAGGATCTAAATCCAGCAATCTTCATCCCACCTTCCTAAGGCTTGCAGCTGAAAAAATCGCTAACCCCCTTACTCATATCTTTAACCTTTCTCCAACCTCAGGCACTGTCCCACCCACCTTCAAGCACATAGTTTTTTTGCATTTTACATCTGCAGTTTGGAGTGTTTTTTCAGTTCTGATGAAGTTCTCGAATGAGGAGTGAAAGGGCTTAATGTGTTTTAAAATGTTTTAACAATAAAGTCACTGTTTTACGATAAGTCCAGTTCTTTCTCGGTTTCCCATTATTGTGTTTCTGTAAGCAGGATTGCTGTAGTTACAGTTCATTTTATTTCTGTGGATTACCGATTTGTCTTTTGCAGTCTTAAGCAGACTAACTGATACATTTTAATCTGTTCACATATTCCAGCTATCTAGCAGTTTCAGCAAAATTTATAAACATGCACAGACCGTAATATGTCACATACAGTTTCACTTCCTGCCTAACTTCAATATGAACTCTTTACACAACTTACATCAATTACAACAGACAATATTTTTTCCACCTTGGAAAGAGGTTAGTATTTTTGCTCTTAATGGCATAGATGTGTTAATTAGTAGATGCACTGTGACAGCCTTCACCTGAGCCTACTCACAGCTGTCACACCTTCCCACATACATTACACCTGTTATACTAAAAGTAAAGCGGCCTACTTCATTGTATGTCTTATTATGATGCTGCAAATTGTAAAATGAACCCTCATCATTAAATTTACAGTATTTACAGGAATTACATGCAGAAAACCCCCATGATTTCTTGCACTCTTTTGTTGCCAACATTATCTTCTCCTTTTACTACTGACCTTGGGACCTTGGCCCAAAACAATTAGATCTTGATTATCCTCTAAAATATGCCATTTGTTATAAAAAATACAGCTAACAGCCTCATCATCCAAACTGAAAGGTACGGCCATAGTGCATGTATACACATTACCAAATTTAGACCTACATTTGTCTATAATCAGTTGTTGTTGTTGTGTCTTTTGGCATTTCCTGGTTAGGGGTCGCCACAGCGGAACTCCCGTCCGCTAATGATTGGCAGTAAATTTTTACGTGCCGAGTTGCCGGCCCTGACACACAACCTTCAACGAAGCTATGCCCATTCATGCATGTCTCCACACAGAAGATGCTCTAGCTGAGAATTGAACAGGACAACGTCTTACTGTGAGGTGACAACGCTACCGCAGCACCACCACCGCAGTATATTTGTCTATATTCAGTGCAGACGTCAAATGTACTACTGACTGTTACTGCATGTATCTAGAGCCAATAATGCCATGGGCTACAGTTTCTACTGAATCTTTATTATAGCCTATTGTTACAAACATATTTATCAATTACTGTGACTTACAAAAATCATGGTGAAGTGGGATAATCTAATAAACTCACTTTTAATTACATTGTTTTTTTGTATGTGGCTTAGATGGCAACTTATGGACAATACATAATTCACACTGATGGGCTTGCAAAGAATCATAGTACTAAAACACTTGTGAGTTTGGTCAAATAATAAAACTGATTTAAATGATATGAGGTAAAAAAAATGGAAGATATAATTTTTTTTAAAAACTAGAACTCATACTCAGACCATAAGAGATTTTAAAATCCTTTTCAATACATTTTCAAAGAACAAACATTGCCAATATAGAATAAAAGTTAAGAAAACGTACCCATGTTATACAAAAAGTCTTTCCAAATTTGCTAAAACCAAGTTAGCAAAAAACGGGCCATTGCAATGCCAATCAATTGTAGAAAATATATGTTTTGAAAGAAGGAAGGTGCTACTTTTCAAAATAGTATCTAACAAAGTACAGATGAAATATACTTATTGATTTCTCCAATTAACTATATCAGCTAAACATTTTCTCACAGCTTTTAATCCAGGTGTTAATGGAATACATCTATACAGTGCCTCAGTGACAGAGCCAAATACACAGACAACATTTTCATCACTATAAAACTTTTCCTTACCTACTTCCACTACAAAGAACAAAGTGCCTTTTAAATATGACCTAATACTCTGAACTAGTACAGTGACTTTACTGTTTACCAATAATTTATTTATTTGCAGTTGGTTTACCAGGATAGTCCATTGGGCCTAGAAGAACCCATTTTCAATGGAGTCCTGGGGAGAAAAGCTCCAAAAACAAAATAATAATTACAAACAAAACTACAATCAAAGCTCTTGTTACAGTATGTACAAAAGTACTAGTAGAAACATTGCATTTAAACATACAGTTTCTAAAGCAAAAATGACAAAACCAGGTATTCTGTATTAGAGCCCTTGGCAGACATGGTGGGCCTTGTACACTGCAGATGCCAAATAGCACACCTGACACTTGTTCAGTCCATTCATGAATAGAAAAATCACACAATCCACTGTTTTGTAAACTTTATTCATTTCACTCAGTGTGACTTCTCTATAGCACACGTCACTGTTTGGTAAATTAAATATACTTTCAACGTATCTTTCAGTGAACATCATTACCATCCCCTTATCTGGCTTCATAAATTTAACATTTTTCATTTTTCTCACCTGTCTGACAGCTAATCAGTCATCAGAAGGCAAGTTATAAAAATATCCATGTGGCAGTTTTCTGAAGTAATCACTTTCTCCCTTGAAAGTCTCAAACACACAGACTGTAATGGGATTGTGAATGATAACACTTTTGGAGCATAATAAAGACAGCAATCAAACAACCACTTAATTGAGCTTTTCAAGTAAAAAGATGTAATTCTAAAACACTTTTGGACAAATTTGATCCTCTAAACAGTACAAAAGAAAAAAAATATTTGGATTACATTTAACTTTACATAAGAAAACTACCTTTGATAAATTGTAAATATGGACAATTTTCTCCACTATTAGCATCTCCTCTGACACCTATTATTTCTTCATGTACCTCAATAAGTGGCATGCCACTCTGTGGTGAAATCTCCTTCATCTACTCCCCATTGATTCTAAATTTGGGTTCATTGATGCTGACTGGTTCTCTAGATTGTGCAGACCTACTTTTTTGCCATTTTTTTTCCTCCCCACAGATTACTATCAGCTTGTCCCTAGGCCCTTTCCTCATTCACTGGGTAGACCAGACCCACCGTTCACCTCCACTGGACTTATTCTGACCCATGTCTGGGGCCATTAAGAATACAGGAAATCCTGGGGGAATATCATACTGCTGCCAGGGATTGTTTCTCTTGTACAGCCCAATTGCTTCCTCAGCTCTACCCAGACTCATGCTGACTCTGGGTTGGATGTGCAATGGGGCATGCTGGAGTACACTCACCTCTGCAGTAATCCAGCCACTGTCCCCACCTCCCATTTATAATGCCCTCTTTGCATTTTCAGCTTCCGCTGGAGATCAAGCATGAGAAATGCACACAAGTGCTCACCTTCTCTCCCGAATATGGATACACTCATCCACTCACACCAATGCCTCAAACTCCTAAGCCACTAATCAAACCAGTGTTGCCTGGCCTGTAGGCAGAGCTTTAACCCCCTATGCTACAGTGGAGGCACATGCTTACCTAGATGAGAACTTTACTTCTATTCAGCAGTAAATGGGATAAATCAGCTTGGTATAGGAACTGCTCATAATTATCAGCCTGAAAACAGGATTGATATGATTGGTGGGTAATGCAGAGTCAGACACCCAGCTCGTTTCCTTTTTGTAACTGGGAGCACTATCCCTGGGATTCATTAATGCCTACACTAAGTGTACACTAAATGCACACCATTCTGTGTGAACAGACAACCCAAGCACAACACACACCTTCTTCCTCCTAATTTTACTTTTCCTACTGATTTTCTAGGAGCCTTAAATATCAAGGGGGATTCACAAAGGTTACCACAAAGTGTAGACTACATGTATATGTAGTGTAATCTTTCTGAGTCACTAGAAAGCACAAAATGTGGTAGGGATGTTCTTAAATACAGATCATGTACACTTAGTGTAGGCATTAATGAATCTGGCCCTATATTTTTTTCCTGTATGTATTCTATCTTGTCATGGATAAAATGTTTACACTTTTTTAAAAAGTTTAAAGGCCTGTTTGTGTCTAACTGCAATCTGAAATGCAAGCTCATAACTAATGTTGCAAGTTGTAAATAAAGAGCTTTTGATAATGTTTTCATGCAGTTCTTTTTTTGTCTGACATTGAGCTCACCATTGCAGTTGCATTATGTTTAGACATAATTTCTATAAGCTGTAGACCGATTCTATCAAAAGTGCTTATTTAGGTCACTGCCTCTATCTACTCTGTTGGGAAATTTAGAAAGACACAGTCCTTTGGTTACTCTGCCTGCCCTATAGTTCTCTTCAGAAAATATATTGCCCCACATTAAGGGCTTACACTTACACACTTTCTTCTCTGACAGCATATTTTTAGGTAGTAAATCAGTTTCATTGGAAGGACAAATCATATTGCCAGTGCATTAAATGGGTTTACACAGCTAGAAAAAAAACAAATAGTAATGTCTTTGCAACTGTTCAGCTCATTTGTGGTTACAACTGGAGGTCAAATGAGTGAAGATTTACTTATGCTAGCATTTGTACTGGACTACTGAGATGTAAATATTTGTTCGTGGCTGCAAACAACATTATTAATTACTTCATGAGCATTGCAAAGTGCCCTAGAAATAGAACGGAATGACCACTGGGACGAGTTCACATGTTCAGTCTTATCTATCTTGCAGTTACTCTGTAAACTTGCTATATTCGTGTAAGTATATTATTGTGTTGGTATATCAAGTAGAATGTTGGACGACATATATGTTAAAAGTGTAAAAGGTATGTTAGTAGATTAAGCTGAATGTTGGGCAATATCCAATTTTACATGATCACATCAGTTTAATAAGTGCCCTGAGTGGCAGATAAAAATGTTGTACATGTCTGTCTGTCTGTTTTATTTCATTTCATATTTCAACTTTCCATTTTTCTCTGGGAAAGGTTTTATTATGTTAATGCTGTGCATATATAAAAGGTGGTGTGTTTTTGTACGTAATTTATTTTGAAGAAATATTGAATGCATGTAGACAAAAGTGATAAATGGTTTTAATAAAAGAGAATAGTTTTCCAGCTTCAGACTTCCTGTTGTTTGGAGTTTAGGATTTGTCACAGACTTTACTTGATTAGCATCATTTTGTATATATTTTATTAAGCTATAAAAGCTTGTGGCTAGCTGGTTATTGGGGGTCTACAAGTGTAATTACAAAGAACCAATGAAATATAGCTATTGGCATCCATCTTTTGAAGAGAGTGCACATTGCTACAGCTATCATAAACTTAAAGGATACAGCTACCTTATTTTAAGTGTTCAGTAATTGTGACCCTGGAGTGCCAAACTTGTCTGGTTGGTGTTACTGTGATTTCACAGAAAAAAGAAGTGGTAGTAGTACTGAAAAAGTATTATTAGTCCCCTCCTGGAAATCACTGTATGTTTATGTCTGTGAATTAGTATAAGCCAACAACCAGTTGCTGTTGGTAAGATAAAAGTAAAAAATCACTGAAATGAGAGTGCAGAGAATGGAATGCCTGTAAGCTACTGGTCATAACCCTGCTATCCAGCCATAAAATGCATAGCTTATCTGGGCATGGCAGGTATTTGTTTTATTTTCTAAAAATCATGCAACCATCTAAAGATATTCCTTTACTTTGATGACCAGTTTCCCCGAGGATCTTGCACAAAATCAGACTGTGAGTATAGTAAAGTATTCAGTATAGTGTCACCAGAGTTCAGCACCTCCTTCTTCATTAATATATTGTAAACAGACTCTGTTTTCACTTTCTTTCAGACCATTCATATCAGATTCCTTCTTTGTTCAGCAGTGGTACTAAATCATCCCAAACTAATGAACCAGTTTACAGCCTGCAGTTTCTTCTGTGGGAGCACCATCTCAGTTTCAAAATGTTGAATATTGCCCTTGTTAGAGAACTTCATTTCTTACTTCTTAGTGTCTGGCAGCATCATCTTACACTTCTCAGCTCTGCTTCATCGGTCTCTGTCTCAGAAAGGATATCTCCTCCTCCTCTGCCTCTTTTGCAGGGAATACCATCTTCTTCTCTACTCCCATCTCAAGAAAAGCCACCATTTTTTTGCATGTTGCAGCTACATCATGGGAGATTATCTCATCTAAAGAAGCATATCCTTCTCTGCTTTGGCCTCTGAGATTGTGAATGTTGCACTCTGGGAAACAGTCTGTTTCAGACAATTAGGCATGTGCATTTATTAGTTCTACACTTAGTCAAAACCTATGATCCATATATAATGCATATAGGTTTATTTGCCCTGCACCCAGCTGAAGACTTTCCAGATACTGGTCATAATGCTTGTTCAATTTTACCCTCAATTAAAGAGCCATACAGACACTGGAGACACAGGATTTTAATTTCTTTGCTTGGCTAAATGTTTTGATTCAGATTGTGCAAGTGCAGTTTTTGGCAAACCGAGTTTTTCCTCAGCCTATCTTTATCCAGAAAGGTCTCATATTTTGGCTTGACTTGCTTGCTTGTTTTGTTGAAAGATACAGACATATGTGTGCTGAAACACATCCTGACATGTACAGCCTGTATAACAGTACACACTAGTTCTTTGCCACTTTTCCATATATCTCAAGGCCCCAGTTATGTCAACATTGCATGCATTTTAAAAAGTGTTGAATATTTTTCTACAACTTTTGCCTTTCTGAACTATGGAATCACCTTACATGGTACATGTTTAATGGCAGAGTGTATTTCTGCAATGTTATGTTTCTTGGATCTGATTCTAAGTACTTTTGCAATCTTTTTTGCTTCAGCGTGCCTGTAGGTGTAGGACTGGCCTCATACTGTCATAAGTCACCTTGTAGCACATAACAGAAAGGTCTATTATTCAACATATCTCAATCTGAACATTGCTCTATAGAGTTTCCTTATGAGCACCACAGATTTTTACTGGCACCACACCTTAATTTAGCAACACAGTTGTGTAATCAGTTATTACTGCTTTACTTTGCTGACAATAGGAAACTTTTCAGATGTTGTTTTTGAGTTTCTCCACTAGTACTTTTCTGATTCAGCATATATTCAGGCACATTACTAAACAACTTCAAATCAACATTTTTTTGTATTTGTTTTTGCCATTCTTTTATGTTGATGTGTGTACAGTTCATATTGCCATTAGAACTCAATGTTTTCAAATAAGACCATTAACAAGTTAAACTGTAACAGTCTTTAGAACCCTTGTTAACTACCCCAGAGTTTGAAGACTCAGTACTTGAAACACCTGGACAGAAAACTTATTTTACAATGCAGTTTGTTTAGGAATTTTCCATATATATGTACACAAACATATATATGTGCATATGTATGTAGTCTGTATCAGATTATTGAATGCACAAATGGTCGACACTCAGAACATCAACCCCACAATATTAAAGATGTAAAACATCAACTATTAAAAACGCGTAAAAAACATCTTTTTTTACATTAGCAAGCTCATTGGCAAATTATATTTTATGCCAGAATTTAAAGAGGCAGTTTCACATTGTTCTCATTTTACTGTCTTGCTATACTTCTTTGAGGTCTTTCTGACTCTTCCTGTTGTCTACTCGGGTCTATAGTATAACATCGAAGTCTAAAAACATCGAATGTTACAATATCAAACCCATTCAATCGAAATACCAGAAAACTGAACAGTCAGAATAGCAAATTTTTTCCCAGGGAATAAATTCGCTCTTCCGACAAACATACACAGAACTCAAGCACACCAAAATAAATAATCCACACACATACACTTCACAAAACCCTACACTAAACCAGACATACATCACTAGCTATCCACATACCTTAACCCAGCCCTAACCCTAAGGTCCCTAACTATCTCACACTCACCTTACCCGCTCCTTAACCCTAACTCACCTACCCCACCCTAACCCTCACGTCCACACAATCGCACATTTACCTGACCCGCGCCCTTACCCTAACTCACCTAACCCACGCCCAATCACACACTCACCTTCATTTGCACACTTACCTAAACCTGGTCCGTAACCTTCGCTCCACAGTTGAGGAAATAGCGAAGCTGCAGAAATGGCCCACTGAATACTTTCCCTAGGAAAGCATTTGGTGTTCTGCAGCTTCGCTATTTCAAGCGTTCGCTCTACTGGGTTCGATATTATAACATTCAAAGTTGTTAGACTTCGATGTTATAATATAGACCCGTCTACTCCTATTCCTCCTTCCCAACTTTCAATGGGGTTAAGGTCATAAAGAAGTCTCCTCCTATCAGTTCCATGTCAGTCTGTCCTCCCAGCCTTTCTCATCTCTTTAAACGACTCATTGAAGAAACCCTCTTCATCCTTGTTGGGGTGGGTATAAATGTCTCCTGTTTTCCATCTCCTTCAACCATTCCCTCTCAAACAGTTCATCTTTCATCACTTTTGACAATTACCTCCTGGAATCTCATTCCTCTTCAGAACAATACTGCTATCTCTTTTTTACATCCTCTTCATATGGGGTCCATCCAAACCTCTGTAGCTGATTTTGCCATTGTCTCTTTTCTGCAGTTTGGTTTCCTGAAGTAACCCTATCTTAGTTTCCTCCATGACATATTTTTCCCCTATTTTACTTCTTTTACTGGAGTCTCAAACTTATTCCACATTCCAAGTCACCACTTCTATTTTGTCCTCCTCAAGACGTCCCCTCTCCTTTCTAGCTCCCTTTCCCCTCTGGGTCTATATTAGAAGCACGAAAATGCTTCTAAGCGAATACAGAAACAGTGACACATATTCATCGAATCACATTTAAGCGATTCAATGGATATGTCATAGGGCAAGGAGATAGTTGGCCAACTTCACGGAGTTGCCCTTTCCTTCCCTATAGTGCGATCTCAGAGTTGGTATATTTAGTTAGGTGTGTGTGGGGGCAGAGCCCCCCACGTTGGGGGGTGTGGGGGCAAAGACCCCCTCCTGTTTATGATGTTAAATTATTTTTTTAGTGAACAGCCGCGTACGTTTTTTTCCCGTAGGGAAAAATTTGCTTACATGGCCATTCACTATTGTTAAGTTTCATGTATTATGTGCCGACTTTTATGTAGTCGCACATATGCACTTTCAGTCTTATAGACCCTTCCCCTCTACCTATCCTTGGGCACTCATGACATCTATGCCTACTATTTGTTTGTATTTGCTTAGTTTCTCTTTACTCTCTTTAGCTCCTTTTTCTATCATTCTTCTACCTCTCTTGCCAGTTATTTCCCTGATCCCTTTGTTGTGTTTCCCCTCTGAAATCCATTTTATTTTGGCTTGATCTTTGCTCTAGGCATTGGGTATCCCTGCATGCAGTGAGAGTCTCCTTTCCTCCTTTTCCCCTTCTTTGCTCCTTGTTCTGTAACACTGCTTCTGGTAATTGCATGTAGTCTCACTTACTTTTTCTTTTGTGACCAGCACCCACCATTCCCCCGCCAGTTTTCCTGTGCAGTTTATTGCTTCTTTTCAGGTCACTGCCCTCCATGGCTGAATAAGTGTCCTTGCCTTGGTTCAATTAATGGTTCAAATAAGTGACAAGTGAAAGTCTTTTGGTGGGACTTGCCTACTTGACTTTTGCAAGCACAACTTTTTAAAGATTATCATGAACGTTAGAACTGTATTCAAAATTTTCAATCCAAAGCTTTAGCAAGCCATTTAGAAAATATTCCACAGTGTTCAAAATACCCAAAAGTGCTGCTTAGCGAGTGTAAAATCATGGTGACCATTATATATATTTTTTTCAGTCTGAGCTCCGTGGCATCTTGATATGCTGCCATGAAGCGGTGGACTCATTTTTCAGCGGGCATTACCTGTAGATTAACACCCTGCTGGAGAACGTTCGCTCTGCAATTAGGGTGTGATTTACAGGTCACCCATTCTCTAAGCTACTATACTGCCTCTCCTGAATAGACAGTTCTGTAACATCACGGTATAGGTATGGCTTGCCATTCTTAGTCTTTGTTTAGTGGGTGGAGCCAAAAAGAACAATTTCTTTAAAGAACAACAGGAGTAAGTGATCATTAGGCAATTTGGGCTGTTTAAATGGGTCTGGGAGATAGTACCTCTTAAAGGACAACGGTTCAGGCATTTTGAGATATTGGTGTACCTCCTAAAAATAAATAATATCTGTCTTCAGACAGCACATAATTTAGGATCACAATAGTTTATGTGTTGTGTCGTCTCTGCTGTCTTTTATTGTCACACTTAGTAAACATACAGTTTGTAGCTCCCCTGGACTGCAGTATGCCAGAGCATCACATTGCTGCCTCTGGCCTCAGATACTACACCTGTTACTATAGAGTCTAGAAAGAATGCAGTTTGTGGCTCAGTCTTCTCACTAAAATGTATGAAAATGAGAAGTTATGTACCTACCATAACGTTCCATGTTAGTTGTCTTCTTCTCACCTTCTTTCTTGCTGGATGGGTTCGGAGCCGATCCTTGGCTCCGACTCGGCCTATACTAAAGCTCGAGAGCTATTTCTACCAGCTCAAGGCTACCCTATATCCCACAATGCTAGGCGCTAACTACCCAGATCTCGTTTGATAGCTGAAACCATAGCAGTTCTGATCTCCAAAATAAGGAGACGAGGAAACCTCACTCTTAAGACACGTAGACCTATAGTTTACCAATAAAAGATAGCCAAGGGGGCTAATACTGAGGCAGAAAGAAGATCCCCAAGGATCCTTAGGTCTGTCCAGGCTAGGGGGATGGGGGGTGAGACGCAAGAAAGAAGGCGAGAAGAAGACAACTAACATGGAACGTTATGGTAGGTACATAACTTCTCAATGTTAAGTTGTCAATCTCGCCTTCATTCTTGCTGGATGGGACCGCGTCCCTAGCACCTTCACCCTGGGTGACTCATCGGAACAGACTCTTGAGAACGGTGGAAGCAAAATTAGCCCGGCTTCGGGAGGCCATGTCTAATTTGTAATGAGAGAGAAAGGTATGAGGAGAGGCCCATGTGGCTGCCGCACAAATGGAATCTATTGGTAATCTAGCCCGAAAAGCTATTGACGTGGCTAATGCTCTAGTTGAGTGAGCCCTGGGCCTTGACGGTAGCTTTTGGCGTCTGAGGTCATAGATGAAAGTAATCACAGAGGCCAGCAATCTAGAAAGGGTTACTTTGGAAACTGGAAGGCCTTTCTTCCCTGCCGCATAAGATAGGAAGAGCTGCTCAGATTTCCTGGCTTGCTTGGTTCTATCCAGATAGTAACGGAGCTGACGATGAACGTCCAGAAAATGCAGCTTTTGTTCCGCTCTGTTGGAGTAGTTGGGAAAGAAAACTGGGAGATCGATAGTCTGGTTTAAGTTCGCCTCAGAAGAAACCTTGGGTAAAAAGGACGGGTTAGTCCTGAGAGACACTCTGTCTTTATGAAAAACTAGATAAGGTGGACGAATGCAAATGGCATGAAGCTCTGATACTCTTCTCGCAGATGTTATGGCGACTAGAAAAAGAGTCTTTCAAGAGAACAACTTCAAGGAGCAGGAAGCCGCAGGTTCAAAGGGGGGAAGAATCAAGGAAGTTAAAACCAAATTTAAGTCCCACTGTGGTGGGGGGTCTCTGATTGGGGGCATAAGCAAAAAGATACCTTTAAGAAAGGTTTTACAAAACTTATGGGACATGATACTGGAGTCCGAAAAGCCTACATGAAAGTTCGAAATAGCCACTAACTGTACTCTGATGGTGGAGGAAGAAGACCCTGAGTGAAACAGTTTGGCTAGGAAGTCTAGGACTGATTGGATAGGGGCAGTAAAAGGATCCATATTTCTAGCTCTTGCCCAGAAGGAAAAACGCTTCCATTTGCTGACATAAATCCTTCTGGTAGATGACTGAAGGGAAGCTATAAGGATGTCACGCACAGAATGGGAAATAAGGGGAAGCCTGGCTAGGGTTGGAATTGGAGCAACCAAGCTGTAAGGTTGAGAGAGTGGAGGGAGTGGTGCAGCTGTCCCGACTGATGGGTCAAGAGATCTGGCACTGGGTCCGGATGCCAGTGCTGCCCCAAAAGGTAACGATGCAGGAACGGAAACCATATCTGTCGAGGCCAGTAAGGAGCAATGAGGATCATAGTGGCTCTCAAAGTGGTAGCTTTCTGAATCAACTGAGTGATTAATGGAAAGGGGGGAAAGGCATACAGAAGTCCCCGGGGCCAATCGTGGACTAGAGCGTCTCTGGGGGGGGGGGGTAGCCGGAAAGAGGGAAGAGAGTGAAAAAGTCGTGGCACTTGCTGTTTTGAGGTGTTGCAAAAAGATCGCAGCAAGGTCGACCCCATTTCTGAAAAATTTCGTCCACTACTGCTTGCTTGAGAGACCACTCGTGTGGCATGAGAATGGCTCTGCTCAACCTGTCCGCTATGATGTTGGACTTCCCGGGGATGTGCGTTGCTATCAGAAACCGCTGAGAGGAGATCACCCACTGCCAAAGTCTGAGTGCCTCTCGACATAAGGGATAGGACTTGGTTCCGCCCTGCTTGTTGATGTACCACACTACGGACATATTGTCCATCTGAACTGCAATAGTCCCGATGGGAAGAGAGTCCTGAAGGGCTTGCAATGCTAAAAGTACTGCTCTCATCTCCAAGACATTTATGTGCAGGTGGCACTCGAAAGGTTGCCATGTGCCCTGGACCGTCCTACCCTGAAAATGCCCCCCCCCCACCCGATCAGGGAGGCGTCCATTGTCACCGTGGTGACCGGGGAAGAAGGAACAAGTGGTCTGCCCTGAAAGACTTGAGGGGAGACCATCCACCAAGAAAGGTGTTTCTTGCAAGACAGGGCTATTAAGATGCTGTGTGACATTGGAAGCTGTTGAAAAGACCACTGGGAAAAAAGCATCCACTGAAGAATCCGCATATGAAAGCGAGCTAGGGGAAGTAGTGTAATGGCTGCCGCCATGAGACCTAATACCTTCAGGACAAACCTGGCCTGGATTTTGTTGCTCTGAAGGAGGATGTGAACATGCCTGCGGATATCTAGAACTCTTTGCTCGGTTAGTTTTGCGGAGAGCCGGACTGTGTCCAAGGTGGCGCCTATGAAGGTAATAGACTGACAAGGTGACAAGGCAGACTTTTCGAAATTTATGGAGATACCTAGCCCTTTGCAAGTATGAATGGTGTAATCTCTGGAGAGGAGAAGCTGACGCCTGGTGGTGGCAGTAAAGAGCCAGTCATCTAGATATGGAAACACCTGGAATCCTTGACACCTCAGATGAGCTGTAACCGCTGCCATGCATTTGGTGAACACTCAGGGGGGCTGTAGTGAGACCAAAGGGCAGGGCCCTGAACTGGTAGTGACTGGCTCCCAGCCGGAAGCGGAAAAACTTCCTGGAGTGCCTGTGCATCTTGATGTGGTAGTACGCATCCTGAAGGTCTACTGAGCACATCCAATCATCCTGACCCAGAAAGGGTAGAATGGACTGTAGCATGACCATCCGGAACTTCGTTCTTCTTACAGACTTGTTTAGTTTGCTGAGATCCAATATTGGTCTCCAGTCCCCTGTCTTTTTTGGTACCAAAAAGAACTTGGAGTAGATTCCGGACCCTTGTTGGTCTGCTGGGACTGGCTGGATGGTTCTTTTTGTTAGCAGTTTTGATATTTCTAGTACTGCTTGTTCCCTTAGACTGGGTGGAACGTCTGGAAGGGGCCCTTTTGGCTGAGTTGGGGTGTGGATAAAGGGAATTTTGTAACCCTCGTATATAATCGACCGTACCCATTTGTCTTGGGTGAGTGAAAGCCAGGCTTCTGGGTACAGTGATAACCTTCCCCCGACTGCCTCCGAAGGCGGACAGTCGGGCAGCTTCTCAGGGATGCTGGAAGGGTTTGTCCGAGAGAGACTCTCTGCTACCCTGATTTTGCGGACCTCCTCTGCCCCCTAGGGCAGCGTCTGTTATTGTCCCCCCCCTGCCTCTAGAGGGGAACTGACCTCTTGCGTCAGGCGCGACCTCTTGTGGTTTACGGAACCACATTTTCCCACCCTTCTGACCCTTAGGATATGGTCTAGATGGGGTGGAAAAACGGACTCCCACGGCAGAGAGAGTCTTGCCTTCTTGCTTGCATCGGGTGAAAGTATCCTTCACCTGAGGTCCAAACAAAGCTGAACCGTCAAAGGGGGAGTTAGTGAAGGACGCCTTGAAGGGGTCTGCAAAGTTACAAAGCCGCATCCAGGCGTGACGCCGTAAGGCCACGCCTGTGCCTGCAGCCCTACTCGCCCCATCGGCCGCATAGGAAATAAGCCGCATGGAGGAGTTGACAATGGAATTCAGGGTTGCCAGCTGGGAGTTGATTTTGTCCTGAGACCTCGCAGCTGTTGGATCCTGTAGGGCCTCACCTACTTCTTTGAGCATATCTCTTTGAAGGTGGGTGAAGTGGCACAGATAATTCAGCGACCGCATGACAAAGGTCGCTGAAGAAAACATCCACTTGCCGTACTTATCCATAGTCCTAGACTCCTTGTTAGGAGGATGGACAGGTACTGAAGGATCAGCCAGTTCCTTCTTAGTGGCTGCAGCCACCACCATGGCATCAACCGGGACACCCTTGGCTAAAAACTGTTTGTCCGAAGGAGCTGTTATGAATTTTGAAGGCCTCCGTGGGGTAGGTTCCATCGTATCAGGGGCCATCCACGCCTTCCGCGCCACCACTTCCATGAGGGGGTCAACGGGTGGAGACACCCAGGAGGTGGAAGGGCGAGAGCCAAACGCCTCTAGGTAAACCGACTCATCCTCGGAAGGATTAAGGGTAGACCAGTTCCCCCTCTGCTTAAGGATATCAAGGATGTCTGAAAAGGAGACATCCTCAGAGGGGGGACCGTGGGGACCCTTCCGATTCATCCAAGTCGGTATCCCATGTAATGAACTCAGGGGAGTCCACATGCTTCCTCTTACATTTCCTCTTCTGAGGGGTTCCCCTGATGGATCGGGGAAACCTCGGAAGAGGAGGATATTCCCAATGGGGAAACCTGAGGCGTTGGATCTCTACAGTCAGGAATGAGAGGGTGGGTAGCGACCGCAGCAGGCACTACAGAGGGAGGAGCTGAGGGAGCTGACCGTGGAGCAGGCACAGGGGCCAGCACGCTCCTCATGACTTCAAAGGTGCCCCTATCAGGCAGGGTAGAAGGTTCCCGCTCCGAAGAGATAAGGACCCCTACCGGCACCGAGAGGGACGGCTCTGAAGCCGATGTCGGGGCCGAACTTACCAGCGCCGAAGCTCCGAGAGGGAGAACGGGGTCAGACAAGGGTCCAATGCCACTCGCCCCCTCGGAGCCGACGAGGAAGTCCATGTGCCCGGATCCCTCCAAGGATGGGACCATGGAAGAGACCAGAGCCGACGACAGAGCCGAAAGGTGAGGTATTGGCTCCAATGTGTCGATGGCCACGGCTCCCACAAGCTCCGGCTCCGAACTCAAGGTTAGAGTTGGAGGAAGAATCGAAGATGGAGTGGGAATAGCCACTGTCTGTTGAGAAGGGCTATGGAGCATCTGGGCTAGTGCCTGAGACTTAAGAAGTCTACTAACCGCCCTCTCGAGGTCATGGTCCGACAGCCTGGAAGACCTAGAGGAATGGGATCGATGGCTCCGCTCCGAGAGTAAGGGAGACCTCAGAGCCGAATGAACAGATTCCTAGGACAGAGACCTGGACCGTTTACAGCTGGCAGATTGCACCGACACAACTATCAGCGCCGACTGGGTCCTAGAAACATCGGCTCCGGGTCGAGCCGATGTGGAAGACTGTGTTTGAGAAACGTCGACTCCAGCCGGAGCCGATGAAGAAGACTGTGTCTTAGAAACATCGGCTCCAGCTGGAGCCGATGTAGAAGCAGTCAAAGCACCCCCAGTCAAAGGCTCTGAACACGGAGCCGACGGCTTGGAAGGCTTCGAAGGCTTACCTGACGATGACTTGGCCGGGGAACCTTCAGGCTTTAATAAGCCTCTCAATATTAACTTATTTCTGTGTTCCTGCAGGACTCTTGGACTGAACGCATGACAGACAGAACAAGAGTCCTGCAGGTGCAGAGGGCCCAGGCAATAAACACAAGAAGTGTGACCGTCTGTCAGCGACATTTTCTGACAGCACGAGTCACACTTCTTGAAGCCTGAGACCCTGGTGTCTTTAGACATCCTAATAAAGGACAAAAATACACACACACACACACACACACACACACACACACACACACACACACACACACACACACACACACAGACACCCCTTAACACAAACTAAGTCAGTCACACAAACAATTTAACCTGACAATTTAAAGAAAAGGGGAATGGGCCCAAAGGCCTAACCTTTTAACCAAACAAGGGGGTTAGGAATTAAGGGATTAAAGGGGACCGGAAGGAAGTTAAGCTAAGAAGGGAAGCTAATGGGATGGTTACTAATAAAAACTATCTGAAAAACTGACTAAAAAAGAGAAATTTAAGAATTATTAAATACAACCTGCAGAGCCGGTAAGAAACGCACCTTGTAGCTGAAGCGGCAAACGAGATCTGGGTAGTTAGCGCCTAGCATTGTGGGATATAGGGTAGCCTCGAGCCGGTAGAAATAGCTCTCAAGCTTTAGTATAGGCCGAGTCAGAGCCGAGGATCGGCTCCGAACCCATCCAGCAAGAATGAAGGCGAGATTGACAACTTAACATTTGATATCAAGCGATCTTTAGCTATCCATCAGAAGTATAAAACCCAATAATATGAGTTCTAGTATTCGAAACTAAACTGTGATTCAGACAAAAACACGAATTCTGAAACACCCCGACCTTTTAAGCATGTGGTCCTTCCAACACTGAGGCTGAATTCTCTTCTGGCACTACTTATAATATAACACTGACATCACTACACTTCAGAGTAGGGAGACATTCCAACTTATTGCAACTTGGGACTTAGTTTATACTAATTCATATTCGCACTTGCAGTTCTACTTTTCAAAAATATTGCAGTTATAGTCCTCATAGTTTTAACAGGTATCTGGTGCCTTTGTTGAAGGTTGGGCATCGAGCTGGCACCGTAAAAATCTACTACCAATCATTAGCGGACCGGAGTTCCGCTGTGGCGACCCCTAACCGGGAAAAGCCGAAAGAAAAGAAGAAGTTTTAACAGGTATCTGAAATAGGCTTTCCTACAATTCATTTAGTGCAAAACAAATGAGGTGACAAGTGGTTGATTTCAACTTGCCGATGATGAACTCCATGATCTCTGTTTTCCATAGGAAATTTCTGCTGGTGTTGTTTCCAAGTGCATGCTGGCAATGAATCATTTGTTTTCACAGATTTCCTATTTCTTTGTGTTGGTGCAACTGTGGATTTGATAAATAATAGGTTTGAGGGTTGTGGGAGCTTGCCCCCAATACTGGGATGCAAAAATGCTTACATTTAATTTTTCATCGAATCAAATTTGTCAACCATTTGTGCCTGGCAAGTTGGTTTCTAGCTGTAACTTGATAAGCAATATTGGAAAATCTGTAGTATTTATCATTTAGTCAGTGCATTCAACTGTCTGGGTCACTGGACTATTTCACTTTTAGACTTTCTTATGCTGGCAATAATCCTTCTATACTATGGCAATGAAATGGCATAAATCTTACCACTCATGGCCAGAAAGATCAAAGGGGAGCAACTGGTAGTACAATTCTGTTAAGCTCCAAGTTCCTTCTTATACTGCTTTTTTAGTCAGATGTTAAGAAGATTACATTTCTTATAGCATGCAGTTCATACTAATTAAAAATGCCAAAAGAGAAATGCTCCAAACAATGATGAAGGCAGCACTATATCTGTTTTAGTGAAACAGAAAAACTTCAAACCACCACCATCACACTCATTTGTAACAGTGAGAACATTAATTAGATACTAATCCCAATGAGAGAGGGTGTCAGGAAATAACCAACAGCATTTCCAACAAGAACAGCAGTCCAGTACCATAAAACAGGGTGCATTTCTGGTTACCCGTTTCAGACAAAACTCAATAAAATGTTAAGTAAAAAGAGTTACTCACCTCAACCTTCATTCCACAGAACATTTCAGTGTTGTACTGCATCCACCACTATTTATGGTAGGCAGAGAAATGTCTTGTATCTGCTTTTAATGCATCCTTTGTGACTGCTTCCAGACAGTTTACCAGAGGCAAAAAAATGTCTCAGGCTAGCATCTTACAACTGAGAAATCTTGTTTTTGTGACACTGTTTGACATGTTGCTAGCAGCATGTCAAATTATGCCACATATGCAAGAACTATTTATTACAAGTTATGAAGCAACAAAAGCATTTTATTTCTTGACCAGTAAATTTATGCTTAAGGTTCTTGAATGTTATAAAATGCAGAACAGTATGTCACACAAATAATAAAATAAATATACAGGGATACAAGAGCCTCTATTATACAATTCCTCCTCTAAAACGTGCATGCTGATTGGCCAGCCCAACCAGCGTGCCCGTTGTAAATCCCTCAATATACTAACGGAAAAAGGTCCGGTCGCCCGGACTTTTCCGTTAATATACTATCTCGCTATGTTAAAAGAGTTTAACATAGCGACACAGGTTTAAAAAAAGCAACACAGATCTCCGTTGCTTTTTTTAAAGCTGTCTCGCTATGTTAAACTCCTTTAACATAGCGACACATAAAGCAACGGAGATCTTGCGATCTCCGTTGCTTTAAACCTGTCTCGCTATGTTAAATGAGTTTAACATAGCGAGACAGTTTAAAATAAGCAACGGAGATCTCCGTTGCTTATTTTAGCTGTCTCGCTATGTTAAACCCATTTAACATAGCGAGAGTAAAAGCAACGGAGATCTTGCGTTCTCCGTTGCTTTTGCCCACAGCTCTGATGTACTGCGTAGGCATGCGAGTACATCAGAACTGCCATGAATACCAGACAGCTGCGGAAGGGCAGCAAAGAGGCATTATACAATGCCATTATTTAAGAAAAGTAATTATTTCTTTTCTTAAATAATGTCATTATAATAGCAATAACCACTTCTGGGTGTGGGTAATGCTGGATTTACCCACGGTTGTCTTTGTTTGGTCCCTCGGGCTTCGCCCTCGGGACCAAACCACGCCAACCGTGGGTAAATCCAGCATTACCCACACCCAGGCGTGGGTTATTGCTATATTACATTAAGTTGAGTAAACCTGCCTCCTACAAAACTGTATTTGTTATACAAATAAACTTGGCAGCATTATATACATTTACAACTTTTCTTTAAGGTGTTTTTATAGGAAATCAACCATTACTTTGTTGGCTTATATGGATGACCTGTCGTTAATAACACATTATAATAAACAACAGAATATATAAAAAGCCTTATTTAATGAAGTGGGATCCCACATTGGCTTTAGAGTTAAATGCTCAAAAGTGTCAAGAAAGATAACTGGGAATACTGAGAAAATGCAGGGAGATGAGGAACCTAAAACATGGAAACTAAAATTCTTCAAACTAGTTTGTATTTCTTTTAATTAAAAATGATTCATTTAAATCTACTACAACCTTGAATTCAATGCAGACTAGAATTCAAGATTAAAACTACAATCATTTATTTTTATTTGCAGCAGCAATTATTTTAAAAATGAACTTGTTGCCAATAAGTATGTTTCTCATATTCCACTTAATGAGACAATATGTGGTGAACTGGATTAAGATAATAAGATGCAAGTTGATAAAATTCTTATGGGAAGGTAAAATGCCCAGAACACCATGGAAGATCTTGGCTCGTTCCTTACAAAAGTAAAGTATGCCTTTACTGTAACTAGAAGTGCATGCCAAATGAATACTTTTTAGGTATTTAATGGAATTCCACTGCTGTGAGTCCACTAGTAATCAATATACAATATCATTATTACAGTTGACTCATGTCAATCACTTGATTCTTTATTTTTACATACAGATCTTTAGCCATGATTTTAGAACAATATATATATACAAAAATCCCAGTCCCATGAATATTTCTGTCCATGTAAGTGATTTCACTGATGTCTGAGCCATGGTGGTGCAGAGGTTAGTGTTGTCGCCTCACAGCAAGAGGTTCTCCGGTTTGATTCTCAGCTGGTGCGCCTTCTGTGTAGAATCTGCATGTCCTCTCTGTGCTTGAGTGAACTTGAAAAGACATGCAGGTAGGTGCGTGTGTGTGTGTGGGTGGGTGTGCCTTCTTTGAAGGTTTGGTGCCGGGTCTGGCAACTTGACACCGTAAAAATTCACTGCCAATCATTAGTGGACCAGAGTTACGCTGTGGCGACCCCTAACCAGGAAAAGCTGAAAGACAATTCTTTAGGTGATTTCACTGATGATATATCTGTATCCTGACTATTCAAACATGTCAGTTCAGGTGCTAATAGAATGAATATCTAACAAGTCTGAGAGACTACTTCATCAGGTCAACTGAATAAACATTTTACTTTTTATTTTTTTATTTTTTAATAACCATACAATCATACTAAAGAATGCACTATTCTGGATTTACTTCTCTGTAACATTGCAATATTTTTAATTTTACATGCAGGAAGATACAACTTAAAGATTTATTAAACACAATACTTTTTTTTTTTCAATTTTATTTTCAATTTGAGGAATCAATAGTGGCAACAAATAATATTACTTATTTATTTATTGTCTATGGTAATGCACTGATCCTCACAGACCAATTTCAAGCACAGCCCAAGTGAATTCTAACCAAACGATACATAAGCAAAGGCAAAACAACTTTGCCAGGCAACTGGAACTCTTTACTTGAGCAGCTAAGAAAGATCTAAAGAGGACCTACAGATTCAGAAATTCACCTGTTATAGTTCCTATGAATGAGTGTTCCCATCAACAGTGGTCATGACTCAGTTCTTTGTTTATAAAAAATGGGGATTATAAATGCAGCCAAATATTGGCACTGTGGTACTGAGGAAGCAGATATAATACATTTTTCATGGGAATGCCAGTAAATTTATAGTTGGTGGATTAGAACAAATGAATAATACATGATGATTTAATGCTTGAAAATTTCATGGAGTCTTGACCCTTTTTTGGGGTTTCTGCACCAGACCTCCCTGATCTCTCCACTACTTTTATCCAGTTTGGAGCAAGAGCCAGGCATCCCTGGACTAAGCAAGAGTCCTGCAACTTATTTGTTCATACCCAGAATGTCAGATCAGATCATTTATTTACCCTGTGGTGAGGCAGTTAGATGGTAGGGGGGTGAACCAACCTTCAGGAATAAAAAAGCAGCCTACCCTCACCCACATCCATGGAGCTTCCCCCTCCCTGTGATGGCTAACATCAGCTCCACTCAGTGCTGCCTGTTGTAGAAACTGTGTCCCTACATGTGGGCTTACTCAGCCAGTGCACCTGCACAACTGCAATACCCAATTATCCATCTAGGTCTCACCCATGTGGCAAACAAGAGACAGTTCCTTACTCTCAGGATGGGTGAGCCAGCAATACCCTCTCAGTTACATCTGATCATCTTAGCACCCTGGCTCTTCCACATCCTGAGCAGTTAGTCAAACACAGGTTACCTGGATTGAAGCCAGGTCTTTGTTCCTCCATGCCAAAGAGATGGCATGTCCTAATGCATTTATTTTAATGGATATGATAAGAATATGATAAGAATGTGGATTATTTGTCTCCATGAAATGACAGAATTTCATCTTGCAACTATGACAAAAAAGAAGTGATACTGGCTGAGTGAAAGGCTAATCCTCTACCATGATTTCCAAAAAGAAATCGGTAGTGGGTACTCACAAAATTTGCATCCCATTATACATTTATCTTCCCTTCCTTCATTTCCTAGTGCTTTTATCTATTGTGTTTTCTTGCTCCCTTCCTATTGCACTATCCTTTCATGTGTAGCCCTATTAATTGATGTTGAATAAAGATTTTTTTTTAATTTCCCTTAACATCATATTTATGACCTGGCTTTTCAGTTCCTCACATCCAAGCAGGGTGTACCAGCTAACTCCTAATCCCCCCTGACTTATGCTGGTATTGCTGGGGCTGAGTGTGGATCCTACGGACATACTGAGGGCTTGGCTGCCTTTGCATCTGTCGGGGGGGGGGGGTGGTATATAGATGTTACTCATGAACACAAATATCCAGATAAGCAATTTTAAGCAAAAATAAAAAAGATGAAAATAGCACATTCAATGACATGTTATTTAGACAAGTAAAAGAGGAAAGAAAGATAGAAACCAGTTCTGGATAACACAATACTTCAATACTTCTGTGATAGTACTCCTGGATCAGAAACTTTAGGTGGGACCGTAATACTAGTTTCATGAGTTATTCTGTACAAAAGAGGGGTGGCACACAGAATTATTGCACTATTCACTATGGAACAGTCAGAAACAAAACAGACCATACATATTCCAAGGGGACCACTTTGCCACTGTGTAACCTATAAATGTGCTGCATTTTTGTTACAAGATTTTGAATGAGAAGCTGGGGAATGACATTTGTCACTGCAGAACTGTTTAGAGCTACACTGCTTTTTTCACTATGAATGTGCTTTAAGATGATGACTAAAAACAATGACAACTACATCAGATTTCTTCCCACCTTTGTAGAAAAATAGACCCCCTAACTATTTAAATGCATTTATGTCAGTTCACTGCTCATTCTTATAAAAATCTTATGAGTCAACTTAGATCTATTTTCAGCTTGTATTCAAAATTACATTTTTGTTCCAGCTTCAGCCCACTCTGCATACATAACTCTTTTTTCAATGTCATCCTTTGTATTAACTACGCACATTCTTCATAAAAGCTGTATCTAAATGCACTTTAAGACACGTCACTATTTCCAAAGTGTTTTTATGCAATTGCAATGATTTGCTGCCTGAACTCCCAATGTGCCCGATGTACTATGAATGTTCTTCAATAAATGATGGTGATAGAAGATCTTGGTGAAACTAAGCAATGACCTTACAGTCCTTCGGCAGTATCATTTTATACTAGTCAGCAATCATTTATAACTGACTCACTAGTGAAAATCAATTTCAATCAGGCCGAGAAAAAGAAGGACACTTTATGCATACTTGTGCATCTGTTTGTCTGCATGACTACGTGTATCATGTATTTTTATGGGGAAATAGGAAATTAAAAAAGATCCATATCATTAACAATGTACTGAAATGGTGGCCATAAAATGGTGAACTCTGCATTACGGAATATCTACACGTTTCTTTCAGCAGTGCATTAAGAAGGGCAGTGTTTCAAAGGATGCCTCTCTGATAAGCATTACGCTGTTGAGTGATTAATTCAAAGCTGTTTATTAGACATTATAATGCAGCATCTCAATTTAATAACATTTTAAATTATCTTTTTTTAAACTTTGTTGATCCTCCTAAGTTTTACTTAGTTTTTTTTCTCTATCAGAGCTAAAACACATGCTGATGATGTTCTTGGATGCATATTTCTGTTTTGCTTCAAACTTTTTATTTATGACTGGTGCACATAAATAGATGATTAAAAACACCACTCAAATGCATACTGATTCAAGAAGAATTGCCTTCTCTTTCCACACCATATAAGTGATTAGATATTGTTTAGGTGGCTCTCTACACAAAAATGCATTGTTCATTTTTATGAGTAAGGAAAAACTGTGTTTCTTAAAGAAACACTCCTTTCTAAATTTGATTGGAAAAGGATGTCAGTAATGTTTATCAATATCTTCTTACTTTTCTGTAAGACTGATACGGTTTATTCATTTTATTACACATACATATTTGTTAATTCCTGCTTATCTTTCCCCTCATCTTTCCTAACAGGGTGCTTTTGGAAGGCGATATGATGAACACTTAGTTCATTCTTCCTTGACTTATGTTTAAATACCATCTATTCTCCAATCCTCTTTTTCCCTCCACCAACACATACACTTGTACTCGCGGGTGCACACACACACACACACACACACACACACACACACACACACACACACACACACACACACACACGCAAGTACGCACAAAAACGCACACAGACATATGCACATCCGCATACACACACGCGCGCGCGCGCACACACACACACACACATACAAACATGATCTGTCCATGATGTGATTTCAAGTGCATGGGATCTACCAAATAAGTGGAATTATGATGCTTCTTTTTTCTGGTGTTTTTTGGTTCTTGAACACAGTCCTTATAATTAAGGAATATTCATTCTATCTTCCACTGGATGTCATACCCGTTTTGTTGTAATACTATTACTTTTGCCATATAGTGTCAATATCTTTAATTTAATCAATAAACGAATAGGAAGACACAGAGACAGCTGATATATCCAGTTCAAAACTTTTACTGCAGTGCAACAAAACACAAGTGCTTTCACCAAACAGGCATCATCAGGTGTATTACAAAAGCACTAACAAACACACCCCTATTTATATATCAAATGTCACATGATACAAATTCAAATTTAAAACCACAAATTTAAAGACACAACATATATAAAAGACATATAAATTTAATTTAAAAACATACATAAATAATGCATACTAAAACTATACTTCAATACTAATAACTGCCTTCTTAGGGGTCTCTTCTTTAATTTGGGTACTAATGGAACTGATTCATTAAGCCCATATCCTACATCAGCCCTAAACCTCACTATCCATGAGGATTCCAAATCCTCGGTCTTAGCACGTATATCACCCTGCCTCACATTCTCATAAACCCTAGCAATTTAAGGTAAAAGTTTTACATAGATAAGACTGACCGTCCCTTCAGAGAACGCATAAGAGAACATATCTACCATATGAATAAAGGTAATGTGGTTAGTGCATTGGCAAAGCATGTTTTGAGTACTGACTCTAGTCATGGTTTTAAATTTTTAGTAATTGCTAGGGTTTATGAGAATGTGAGGCAGGGTGATATACGTGCTAAGACCGAGGATTTGGAATCCTCATGGATAGTGAGGTTTAGGGCTGATGTAGGACATGGGCTTAATGAATCAGTTCCATTAGTACCCAAATTAAAGAAGAGACCCCTAAGAAGGTAGTTATTAGTATTGAAGTATAGTTTTAGTATGCATTAATGTATGTTTTTAAATTAAATTTATATGTCTTTTATATGTGTTGTGTCTTTAAATTTGTGGTTTTAAATTTGAATTTGTATCATGTGACATTTGATGTATAAATAGAGGTGTGTTTGTTAGTGCTTTTGTAATACACCTGATGATGCCTGTTTGGTGAAAGCGCTTGTGTTTTGTTGCACTGCAGAAAAGTTTTGAACTGGATATATCAGCTGTCTCTGTGTCTTCCTATTCGTTTGTTGCTGGAATTTTTACTTTGGACACAGTAAGTGAGCCTTTTATAGTGGTAGTAGTTTTATCTTTAATTTAATGTTTTCTTAGTCACAGGACAGCAACAGTTTAAATGCACAGTCTCAAGAGAGAGATTATCACCACTAATTTATTAGGTTGATTATTGCGAATTATATAAGTAATCAGTTTTCTTGGTACCTTGTCAATAGTGACGGGCAGCCTGGAGCCCAAATGAGGAGCTTTGTGCCCCCTAGGTTATATATTTTCACCCAGCTGTCCAGTTGAGTCCATATAAGGGGGTTCCTCCTGATGACCTGGAGATGATCTGAAGTTAAAGACATTTCTGTTCTGTCTCAGTCTTAGAAAATTGTGATTTTTTGCCACCATGAACTAAGACATATTAACCCCTTTCTTGTGGATTTCAATTATAATATATCTCATTTTGCATATAATTTCTGGGGTGGGGATTAAAGATGTCTGGTGTTGCTGTCACCCTTGGTTTCTAATGGAGCAAACATGGTCTCCACATTAACAAGCTAAAGGATGAGTTCCATTAAGCTGTTATTTACTAATATTAATGATGTGAATGACATGTCAAAAAGAAACGCTCTCAATTTCCACATTTAATCACAGGCATTTGCTTAAAGACTTTGGAAATAAACACATGGTTTCCCAAAAGACTCATATCTTTGATGCTAATAGAAAGCTCTTTAGATGGAAATACTACCTTTTCCATTATTTTGCTTAAGGGACTTAAGCCAGACTGGTATAGATCTATTCTTCAATCATTCTCATAACTGGACAGTTAACTTATTTAGCAGACACTTGGAAGGGAGGGTTATTATTGCTGATGGGCCTGTCAGAGGCAGTAGAATGTTCCTAGGTTTAAAAAGTCCTTTCCAGCTTTTGTAACAAATACTGAATTAGAGATATCTAAAGGAACCTGTAACTCCATACTACTGGTAGATACATAAAATACAGTACTTAATTAGGATTTAATAGTGCCAAATTGGCCACATACTGTAGACACAGATGCGCTCTAAGAGTTGTATGGTGCATTTAACCTGGCTGATTCTTTAAGAATTCTCCATGGTAGGAGTAGGCATGGAACGCAGTACTTGACAAGGAGTTAGAAAAAACTACTGTTAAACTATTCAAGTATAAAAAGAAGCAGCTATGTGCACAGAAGGATCAGGACCTGCTTGTGGCTGCTATGAATACAGTTTGATTACTGGCCTAATCATAGGAGGAGCTGATAACAGAGGCAGAAAAGTGAAGTGTGTATGCCTACTTACCTCCCCTTGAAGGCAGATGGGGGAAGGAGGTATGCTGGGAGACATGCTGCAGCCATGTTGCTGATATGACCCCAGAGATCATTTTTAAAAATTTTTTTTTTTTAGATGGGACATTGTTAAAAAAGGGTGACTAGTAGAGGGCCAAGGATGGAGGCTTGGGGAACACATCAGCATATGTTAAAGGGTGAAGAAAATGTTTTATCTATTTTGATTATGAAGCATCCGTTGGTTAAGTAGCTCTTGAACCATAAAATAGTCGACAAAATTTTACAATACTTGGTAAGAGGGATTAAAGATAACAGTCATTTCCCCCCTGTGCTCTTAAGAAGTGTTACTATAAGACTGTTGGCTCATACACACAATATTTTACTCTTTTTTTTTTTTTTTTCAAACTCTCCTCATCAGGCTATCAGCAGTCACCAGCTCCTATCCCTGTTAATGGGTCTATTGGACCCACCTTATCATGCCTGGGGCTCTACTACCCATGTCTAGGGCCAGTACGAAGATTGAGGACACTGGTATAATATTAAGTTTTACTTAATCTTAGCTCATGAGATGGTTCTATTTCAATAGTGCGTGATACAATAAATATCATTCTTTTTCACTTACAGTTTAAAGAGAGAGAAATCTCATGCACTTCTTCTGTACATACAACTAACTATAAGTGATATTTTCAATTTTGGAATTGTTCAGGATCAGCTTAACCTTAATTACCTGGGTGTCTATTTGAGCCTAAATTACAATCTTAACAAAACTGAGACATATTTCAGCTTAAACTATAACCTCAGGGAATGTGAAACATTTGATAATTTTAGACTTAAAGTGATTTCAGACCTAGCTAGACTGCTAATCTTCCACAATTATTGATAGGAAGGAATACAATCTTGAAAATGGATACCTTACTCCTCTTATTATATCCATTACGGACATTCCCTATACTCCTTAACTGAAGGTGATCCCTACACATTATTAAACAATTTATCTGGAAAACAACGGTAAAAAGCAAGTTATAGTGAGCCAAGCCATCCAGGTTTAGAAGGAACTATTTAAGCCCCTAACTTGAAGGTCTTCTTCTTCTTCTTAATCATGAAAAAATTTTGATGCTCCTGTCAGCTTTAAAACTTAAAAAAAGTGTCTAGTTTCAGTATAGCATAAATATTGAGGCTGTCTTCCACACTGCAGCATATTAGCTACTGGTTAGTTTGACACACTCCCCTGGTGTCAACTCAGGCAAGGTTTCATCTCTCCTCCATACCCTTGTAGGCTTTTCCCCAAGGCAAATATGGAGTAAGCACTTATTAACAAATCAGTTTTCAAGGTTAACTACACTCCTAGGATTACTTCCCTCTTTTTTTTAGAATCCATGGATATGGAATATTTAAACTAATTACTGAAGCTAAACTTTTAGGTCCACCAAGTTGAAATACCATCTAGATTTAGAACAAAGTGTCTTACTCCATGTCAGCCGATAAAAGCCATATCATTGGTAAGTGTAAAGTAGAAGGTCAAGTAAGTACTTTAACACCACACTATTAAACAAAGAATACTTCCTCTTTATACCTCTCAGCCTCTTAGTATAAAAAATCTGGACAAAGCCAAAAATACTTGGGGGGGGGTGCAAAACCCAAAAATAGGGACAATTTTTAAATATTGCTGTCATAAACTTGGAAAGTTGTTGCAATAACAGGTCTTGTGATATTATGCATTTTATGGAGGATATTAAGTCTGAAACTCAAATGCATGTCATTATTTAGTGACTTTAGCCGTCACTGATTTGCCACAAAAATCCAGAAAAATCACAAATTTTATGAGGAACATACAAAAAATATGGGGTAAAAATCTAGACATTCTGTGAAAATCTTGACAGTTGAGAGGTATGTTCCTCTTTTCTCTTTCTAGATGATCGATGAAAGGAAAAAACATACCCATGGCTGACTGAAAATGTAAAGCAAAAATTAAGCTGAGGTACTCTGCCTGGAGAACATGGAAGGCTAATCCCAGCAACTTAATCCTATATCAAACTTTTCTGAAAAAAATGAAAATATACTGGAAAAGCCACAAATAGTGCCAAAACCTTATACTTAAGTCATTATTTCTTCTTAACCTTTCAGCTCAGATGAAGTGTAGTGGAGAAGCAATAGTCTTATATGTCCAGGGAAAAAAAATAGCTAACTGGCCACATTACTGACTCCACAGATAACCTGATTAACAACCTTTGCAGTAATTCTGGCCTTTCTACAGACTTCAAAAATGACCTTCTTTCAATAATAAAAGAAAAAAAACAATGTCCCTCCCTCATCACTACACAACACGCTTGATAACCAACCAGCACTAACTCTTATTCTTACTTCTTGCGTCTTACTCAGCCACATTCTATTTCAAGGCCATAACTACTAGTCAAACCAAAGAATTACTCCTAAAATAGAACATCTCAGGATCTAGATTCAACAAACTACACCCTACCATCCTTAAATTATCAGCTGAAAAAAATCGCTAGGCTTCTTACACAGATATTTAATCTCTCACTCACTTCTGGCACAGTTACCTCAGTATTCAAGCACTCTTACATCATTCTACCTCTTAAGGTTTTTAGTCGTGGCCAACCCTGTGTCCTATCACAATTTGTTATGAAAAATTCCTGTACAAATTCTACTACTAAGTAGCATGATATTTAGAATTTTGCAAATTGGTTATGGACCCATTAAAAAGACCACTCTCTATCAAAGAACACAGCTACACTCTCAGAGACAGTCAGAATTGTCCCCTTACATTCGCCAGATCAACATTTAAATCCATCATTGGTGAAAGGGATTTTTCCAGACTTGGCCCAATGCCATGGAACCAGCTCCCAAACAAAGTAAAAAATAACCAGTTTTTACATGGCTTGAAATCTGCACTGAACAATCATTTACACAATGAAGCTAAATCCATCTACTTTTATGATGCTGGCTGATTCACTGTGCAATTCTTACTCCATACGCAAAATCATTGTATACTTTATTCATCATACCATGGTCAAGGCTTTACATCATATGGAAATATGTATAAACCTATATTTAAAAATTTATTTGGAAATTTGTTGTAGATCTTAATGTACTGTACAATAAGAATGAGCTTGATACATGCTTTTCCATTCAGTTCATCATTTGTTACACGCATGTCACAAATAACTTTGTATAATAACTTCACTATTGTTCCTTTTGTATAGCTCCTTTTATAATACCACCACTATTGTTGTATCACTAAGGGTACTCATGTCATGACTAAAAAGGGTCCGCAGACAAGCTCATTTACCGATTAACAAATGGAAAATAAGTAAATAAGCTATCAAATAGACTACAGAATAAGAAAATGAAATACATGTTGGTTCAGAGTCCCATGGTCTCTATGGTACAGTACATCACAGAATTTTTATACAGACAGTATACAGATTTAATTAACATTCAACTACATATTTAAATTATACAAGCAGCACTTTAATGGGGTGGACATTGTCTAGCAGGGCAATTCCTGCACCTTGTTTGAAATTAGGTTAAAATTGTGATATAATGCTTATTTAACTTTTAAATATATTAACAAGATGCGTGCTTGGGCAGGCATTTGCAGTCTAAAATGTGGGTTGTTGGGAATTGGTTTTGACGATCTGCTCTGATCAAATAATGAAGTGCAAAGACACAGGAAATGATTCATCAGGTGACACAACTTGCTTTAAGTGCGATCGTGTCTTTAAAAAGAATTCTTCATTATTGGAAATTTTTCAACCTGGAGCTACCAAAGACATTAATGATACAATTAATATAATGTCTTTATTTGGTGTGACTTTACTAATTATATTGATGAAACAATATTCTGTCAGTATTGATGAGGAAAGGAGTCAGAAACTGAAAATTAACTGTTCATCTATTAATTAGGTTAACTTCTTCAGTTCTGTGACGTAACATTTATAGGAAATTGATTTCTATTTCTTTCAGTAAAAGGCAGTGAAGGGTGAACAGGTATGCCATATTATTTGCTGTAATATTGTCAGTTTCCTCAGCTAGATTGTTATTTGAACTACAGCATCTGTAGATCTTCTGGTCTCTTGTATTTGTATACAGAACTGACATTTCTGAAATACTGGTCAAACTGACATCATGACATTAGTTTGTTTTGTATGTCCTTACTTCTACCCCAAAAGTACAATAAGCTGAAAATGGCATGCTGTACATTTTACTACCTTGCTGGTAGGTTAGGATGTAGTTGTGTGCTATCTAGAATGTTAAATTCTTAAAGTGTTACCACTCAGTGTCGTGCAAGTCAAACTATCATTCTCAAAGCAAGCATGGTAAGTAAGGTATATTCCCAAAAGCATTTAAAAAGTCCAAATTCCCACATGAGGGAAGAAACTGAAACCTTTCAGAAACTGTGACAAAATCCAGATGCTACAAGGAGCTGCACTGAAGAAGTATTTTTTCTAGTACCTTACCACTTGTACAGCTGTTAGCATTTCACTAATGCACTGAACAGGAACACTGCATGCCTCAGGCTCACATCTCTTGAATCTTCAGTATTGCCTGCTATGTTATGCTGCTCAGATACTCATCAACTGTCAGATCTTTAATATTTGATTTGAAGGGAATACTCATAGCCAGTATCTCTTAAAATCCTTACGAGTAGATATTTTGTGCAAAGGAAACACTTTGAAACCCGACGTACTGTTTACTCTGTTGTAAGCAATGCATCTAGCATGAGATGCTGAAGCTGCTTCATTTTCATCCCTTATCCTCATTGTACCAGGCAGTTGTTAACACATACATGTACTTATCTGTACATAAATTTGTATATAAATATATCTACAGCACAATGGAGCCTATTGACTTGACAACAATAAAAGAGTGAAAGATGGGAAGACAATGTAAAATATTTTGTCACTATGAAGAACAGGTAGCCAGACTGCTTAAGCAAGGTGTCAATACTGCCCTGAGACTTACTCTTCAGCCTATATGTGTCACAGACTACTCAACCCAAAAAAAGTGGTTAAGTGAACAGAGGACTCTACTGCGAGATACTCTGTACTTTTCAAAATACAGCAGCCAGTGCTGGGATATTTACATGTTCTCCCATCTAATTAAATATTTGGTGCATTTGCAAGCGAGAGGTCCAAATGTGATTTCTTACCTATAGGCTTACGCCATCTATTATGTAATGGCATGGATGAGTACATTAGAAAAGATAAAATGCTATAATTGTACAATTCTCCACAGCTTGTGAAAATTCTTAGTCAAATGATTTGTTATGCATGAGAATGTCACCTGACGATTCTTACATCTGACTCTCCTGCTATGTTTCCTCTGTCATCCATTTATTGTAACATAACAGTTAGCTATTCTTGAAGAAATGGAAAGGTAACAACAAACAGCTAGAGATGGTGGAAGCCATTAATTTGCTTACGCTATTGTGCATTTTAATCCAATATTCATTCAATTTACACAAAAAAAATATCACAGCTGAATATAGTGTTTCCAAAGCACAATGGTCATATTAAGCTTGATCATCATACTGTTACAGAACTACAACAGATTTAGAACAATCAATAAATCTGACATACTTACTCAGATAAAAAACAAATTCCAGTTACTGGGAATATACAGTCTGTCATAGCCATTCCTATACTACACAATAAAGACATCCCACTCACCCCCCCCCCCCACCAAACCTTCAAGCCATAAGTGAGGAGTTTAACATTTTTAACAATGTAGCCCCAAACACCCAACAGCCAGCCCTTTAACATTATCTAAAGAACCGGTGTAATCTAATCATGTGAAAAGCACTTTCCTAAGCACGTATTCAATGGTCAAAATTCTTTCAGCAGTTCCTTTCACAAGAAGTTATACTGTTGACATGGAGGCTATTTTATTCCATTGGAAAGAGTTCAAAGTCCTTGGCAGATAGGAAAAAAATCAGTCTGATATCATTGCTGTCCAAACTATAGATTAGAAAGCAAATTCCAGGAAGTGGGCTTTAATGAATTATGCATGTAGTTAATAATGCAGCTTTCACCCACTGGCTTAAGTTGCTTGTATCTCTGTTAGTATCTAATGCTGAACCGAAAACCAAATGTGCTTAGTAAATTTGTTAGCCTTTAGTTTTGAAGCAGCAAGTCATGTTATTTTGTGGTTTATCCATTAGGGAAGTTTCCTACCTGGTGAACAAGTGCAAAACACTGATTTATCTGGCCTGATGTTCTAATTACATGACAGCATAAAAATTGTAATGACAAAATTCATTATTAGCAAAGAACACTTTACTATGTGAGTTATTTGTTTTATTATTTTAAAAAGTTAGACATTCATTTTCCATTTCCAAGAGAAAAGAAACTAAAGAAAAATAACTCTGAGAAAGAAGAAGCTAAGTTAAGTGACTGCAATAATTTTTCAAGTAAAGTTTTCACTGAGAGGGATGTCCAAGAGACTAAAACATAAAATTGACTAACCAATGACACAGACAGCAATAGAAATATAAAACTGAAGCACATTTGTGAAAAGGAAAAAAACCTACATAAAACCCAATCCTGTTAACATCTGACAGAGGCTAATTCCCAAATTATAAGCTCATGCTAGAAGAAATGGGTATTAAAGTTTAGTAATTATGCCACTCTCCTGAGTATTCTAAAATATGTCAGACTAATGGCTTTATTTATGCATAGAGCAGGAGAACAGGTATATAATATAGCAATAACCCATGCCTGGGTGTGGGTAATGCTGGATTTACCCATGGTTGGTGTGGTTTGGTCACAAGGGCGAAGCCCGAGTGGCCAAACAAAGCCAACCGTGGGTAAATCCAGCATTACCCACACCCAGAAGTGGGTTATTGCTATTATACAATGACATTATTTAAGAAAAAAAATAATTACTTTTCTTAAATAATGGCATTGTATAATGCCTCCTTGCTGCCCTTCCGCAGCTGTCTGGTATTCTGTGGCAGTTCTGATGTACTGCGCATGCATATGCCTACGCAGTACATCAGAGCCGTGGGCAAAAGCAATGGAGAAAGCAATATCTCCGTTGCTTTTTTACAAACTGTTTCGCTATGTTAAATGGGTTTAACATAGCGAGACAGCTTTAAAAAAAGCAACGGGGAATCTTTGTTGCTTTTTTAAAGCTTTCTCGCTATGTTAAACTCGTTTAACATAGTGAGACAGTGTGAAGCAATGGAGATCTTGCGTTCTCCGTTGCTGTAAAAAAAGAGTTATAGTAATGGAAAAAGTCCAGGCGACCGGACCTTTTTCCATTACTATAACTCTGATTTACAACATGCACGCTGACCAATCAGCGTGCATGTTTTTGAATATTAATGGGGGGGGTCGTTGTATAATATTGATGAATCAATATCAAGACCAGAGGACAGATTTTAAGATGCAAAAGACAAGTTACTGAGAAAAAGATATAAATCCAGGAGTGCTAATGAATGTATTATACAGGGCTAAAAGCTTTTGAAAGAAACTAAGTTTAGATATATTGATAAAGAAATTTAAATACAGATAATACATTCAGCTCCCTGACACAATTTTGATCACAAAAGATTTAAAGCTTTCAAATGTGAACTACATTCAGGACTAAAAAACATGCAAAAAAGCATTTTTTGCAGGGAGGCAACCCCTCTATCCTCGACCCCACTGCTACTTATATATACCAACCCAAGGACATACCCTCCAGGAGAAAGGGAAACCTACAACACATCCGTAGTTCAGCCTTTCAGAAAAAGCAGGGCAGTTGTGCACTAGTGATCACACAAATGAGTGCTGATCAGTAATGTTTCCCAGACAAGCCTAGGTCCCAATACAATCTTATAGCAGAAAAAGGGTAAGGAAGAAAGCACTGACTGAGCCAGAAATGGCACCAGCTAAACTATTGCAATCTGCAAGGTCCATGGACATATCACAAGCCCAAGCAAAGAAAGTACAATTAAGTTAAACAAAATATGTCAATGAAGTTGAAGAAATAGGAGGGAAAGAAATGAAGGAATGCAAAGTGAAGCAAAAGAAGGAGCAAAGGAAAATGTGCAGTTCAAAATAAAGAAAGCATTATACAACAGAATACAGATACTGCACTGATCAATATCCACACAGGGCAAGTTTCCAGCTTTTAGTACGGTATGTACATTAACATAAGAAGCACATTCAGTTTATAAATTATGTCAAAGTGACAGAAGAAAGGACAAATTACAGTATAAACAATACAGACATGAACATCAAAGCAACCCAATGGGACAGAGAAGAGCACATGTGAAGAATATGATATACAACAACAATAATAAAACAGAGAAAGGAAAGTGAAGCAGAAGATGACATAAGTATCTAGAATTCAAATTCATATGCTTTTCATATTTGTTCTTGTCACTGGATGTGGAAAGATAGTTTAATTGTGGGGGCTGGTGTTGAAAGTTTAAACTGTTTTGTATGAACATCCATAGAGTTTTAATGATGGTGGCATTTTTCATGATTTTACCATTTACCTGGTTTACAAACATAGGCATATCTGCTTAGCAACAGCCTGTTTCATATTTTTATATATGGGAAGAACAGTTAAAAAAGAAGTGAAGTCCCATGGGATACCATTTGTAACCACGGCTGTAAAAGACAGGTGACAACCCATCCAGACTTGAGCTATCCTGTTTGTTAAGCAGGTGCATGTTGAAATTGTGAGCATCATAACTGTGTTACTCAGAAATTTGGATCTAATACTACACATGAGGAGGATATATGTTAAATTTGATATTGTGGTATCAGGTATTCCCCTTTCATGAGAGACAGTGCCTTCAGAGTCAGTGTACATAAGTAGCAGGGGTGTGAGATGTGTAGGTAGAGGTCCAGGAGTAGATGTAATAGTTTGTTTTGCAACTCGCTGTTTCTTTGTTAAAATCTCAGTTTATTTTTCAGAGTGTCTAGACTGGTACCACCAAAGGAATTATTTTTTTTTACCAACTCTAAAACAGCAATAGTCAACTCTACTAGTATACTGCATCCTAATTTGTTAATTTCTCCCCTGAATCTTTCCATAGTACCCAATTCATTTAAATCTGCTTGAACTTCAATCACTACTCATGAGTTTAGGTATAATTTCTTCTAGTATGTATAGCTTTCAGACTGCATTCAACCAATCAGGTTTTGGACTATTAGCTGAGAGCAAATTGTCAGGCTATACATTGTTTGAGTTGAACCCACTACAAAAATTACATATGCTAAAGTTTTGTGAAGCCCCTACACTCCATCAACTAATATAAATATCCTCTGGGGTCACACCACTTCTGCACAAGGTGTGTGGGGGGTCACACGTAACAGTTATCTAATTCAGTGAGCTGGTCCCCAACAAACTGAACTGCAAGCAAACAACAGTTTTATGACAGGAATTTTTCTGACATCCATTGGTTCATTATTGATGATGCAATATACAGCCACCACTACAAAAGTATGGATTTGAAACAGAACACTCCCAATATGTGAGTTAAACAGTGCAAATGTTTTCAGAATGAGCTGTTCATAGGTTCATAGTTAAGTAATAGGCTAGCTGCCTTTGTGGGCCATTTTAAGCCAAGACAATTTCCTCGTCAAAGGTGAGAATAATACACTGTACCTCTGCTTGTAAGGTAAACATCTTAACCATTACACCAACCCCCAACTCCAATGTAGGCTACACTGGGATTTGAACCCGCACATACGCAAACAATAGTCATTTTGCCTTATAGCTTAATCAGTTGAGCCAAGGGACATCTGTTTCCTACAGGACCTTATGCAGCTGTTGTAATACCACATACTATTACTCATGGATCCTTTGACACTGTGTCAAGATACAGTTCAAATCCACATTTAATTCACCAAGTCAATGCCAACATTCAAGTGGCACTAGATTCAACTAATTTTATTTGTGATCTAAAATAAATTGGAAAAAACCCTTGAACTGGTGTGTTCCTTACCAATGCAACTTAACTGTATTACTAACAGTCTGCAATCTGTTCTTCCAAATGTCAAAAGACCACATTCTCTGATACCTCTGCTCTCAGGCCCACATAATTATATACGTTATCAAATAAAGTTTCATAGCAGATGAATGCTTATTTAACAAAGGGCTTATCAGACATGTAGCATGGATATCAGGTATCCATCCCTATCCAGCAAATCACCTGAAGAAATCTTACAACAAGGATTATAAGCTAGTATTTTCTAGACACATTCTTGGAAAACAAGGATTCCAACAAGAGAGCTTGAGATGTACTATTCATGACATTATCTCCTCACTCCAGCCCATACAGTTTTAATAGACATTACCAGACACTTAGCATTTAACTTGCTCCACAGCACCCAAACATTCATGCTCCAGCTGATCAAATTCATATATCACTCTACAACTTAGAAATGGAAGACTGTGCCATTTTTACTCTCCTGTCACTTACTTGCAGTTTCTGGCATTCATAAAATTGGATTTTAATATAATCTGTACAGTCTGATATCTGATAGCATAATTTATGCATCTGAAAGTAGATACCCCTCTCACACCATACTACACAAAACAGTTAATACAAAAAGCTTCTGTTAGTCTCAGTTAGAGAATATCTGATATAATCAGGACAAAAGCCAGAGGAAAGAAGACTCTGGGTTACACAAACTAAAAATGACATCTGCATGAAACTGGGTTATCTATCCTTTTGACGCTATCCTTACTCTTTAGACCTGTTGTGCTTACAAATTAAGGAGACAATGGACTACCTTACTCGAGCCCAGACTGAACTGGCAAGTGATCCAAAAGCTTCTCGCAGCAGCCATACAAAAAGTCTGCTGGACAACATGTATTCTAATCAACATATTAGAAAGCTGTGATAAAAGACAAATACAGACAGCATTTCCCAGAGGTTAGTCCAAGAACATTATCAAAAGCATTATGGGCAGCTGGGCATCCAGACCTAAAATCAATGTAGGGACTGATTCCACTAACAGTTATTGTTGCTGGGAATGATCTGTATTACCACAATTTCAGCCTGCCTCTTACAAAGCTCAGGTGGTTGAAATGAACAACCCATTAAATCAAGAGGTCCATTCTGGGGACAGAAGTTGACATAAACAGCCTGTAATCTACATTCAGAAATACAAATTAGGTGATAATAGTCCACTAACATGTGACTCTCCAGGTTATGAAATGGAGTTACAGTTATAAAACACCAAGAAGGAATATACCTTTTGTCCATCTAATTTACTGTATATAGGAATGAGAACTAAATCTCATCTTTAAAGGACTTGTAAAACTCTGAAGGGAATCCATCCAAACTAGGGGCTTTGCTATCTTTATATTTTCTCAGTTACTCTACAGTAAAACAGAGATGTCAATCCAGCAGTATTTCATAGCTCCAAACTATACAAAGGTTATTAAAAAAATGTGCAAGGTGTCCTGAACAGAATGGACTAACCTGAACACCAGAAGCAGCTGCTAATAATATTAGTTAAAGGCAGAGACTGGAAAATGTGTTTTTTGTCCACGAGAACCTACTCTCACAGTCTGAAGACTTTGTCTTTTAGACTCATTTCTTAAAAGGCTGCTTACCACAGCCTTTTGAAGGCCTCCATCATGAGGGAATCTATGAAGCATGTTCATATTTTCATTATTCTGGTCATCTACAATTTGATTGAGTCTCTACTTAATGCCTACCATGGGAGTAATAATACCAGTCAGTTCTACAAAAGTGATGGAAGATGCTCTAAAGCCACTGGCTACTGGCTACTATATCCAATGCTTCTACTCTAGCACTGTCTGTTAAGCTTTTCTTCTAAATCCTAATAAACTACATATTCCCTTTGCAATTATTTTAAGGTGGTCCCAAAATACACATTACAATACACCCTCACTTAAGAATTGCAGGAATATGATCCTTGATTAAATCCCAGAAGGACTGGCCTGTCCGACAAGCTACACTCAACCTCCATGTGGAATGGCTCTGCTGTATCAGGAAACACCTGGGATATGATCGGTTAACACTGTTGTTCAGGCATAGTTTCCTTGTGATATCCATCCAGCAGTATACTTGGTACAAAATTATCACAGCTCACCCATTCCTTAGATTCCAGGAAAATTCTATGGCAGAGGGATGAAATTCCACTTATCAGCTGACAGAATCTGGTAAAATGTAAAGTTTGCTGAAACCCACAGTGCACATAGGGAACCAAGGTATGCACCTACTGCAGTAACATTAAGCTTTGGATCCTACACTTTATTTGCCCCATTGATAAATCCATCCCATTGATGCAAATCCAACAACTGGAATAAGTTCCTAACTGTACTGTTATCCCTGACTTGTACCTATCCAAATTATAAAAAAAAAAAACTTCCATGTGCTTAAATTTACCATGGATAGCATCATTTATATGGTTTGAAAAAATTTAGTCATACCACATTTGTACTAATTTTTCACACAGGCTTCCTCCAATAACATTATATTCCAAATCTGTGTCAGATTCCTCTGTTTAGAAATGTTCAAACTGGTTTCATAAACAAAAGGCAATTCTGTCTTCAGTTTGCTGCTTTATCAGACTATCCAGTTCCTCTTAGCTGGGCTAGTGGCCATGTTAACATTCCAAAATGTGTAATAAGCTTTTGACAATCTATCAAGAAGAGAGGTGAAACCAGATTTTCACACTTTACATATTTATTTGACCATGTGAGCCTCACAAGACATAGCCTATTTTTAGAACAGACCTAAGGTGGTATTTATATTGACTATGGGAAATCTTGCCAGGACACTGGGGAACTTTCCCTGCAGAGAGGAGTTGGGGGGGGGGGGGGATTTTCAAAAAGATGAAATTGAACACTTCTGTAAATATGAATAAAATTTATAATATATAAATAAGAATGTCAATGATGTTTCATGATATAGATATGCATATATATAATAAAGTACCTCTGCTGGGAAAATTAACATGGATAAAGGTGTATTCTTGCTGTGCTACCAGTTAATATAATGAGGGAACAAGTTAACATTGCAATAAAGGATGCAAATGTTTAACCCAAAGATGAGTGGAGTTACCTTCAATGATAAGCTATGCAGATGACTTAATTATACTCTTTAGAAACAGAAAATGAAGGAAGCTATGAAAGTGGTAGATTTTTTTTCTGATATGTAGGATTATTGTTCAGTAAGAAAGGTATAAAGGACATGGAAATATTGTAAATTTGGTAGGAATCCATTTTACAGAAATATTATTATAAAGAGTTATGGGTTTGATGTGGAACTTGGGAAGTAGCAGAAAAAATGAGAAGAAAATTTGAGAGAAGAAAGATATGCAGGATTGGAAAGATTTTAGATGGACTTTACAAAAAAGATTTCTTTATTGTATTCTTAACTCGCTTATTGAGGGGGTACATGCATTTTCTAGGAGAAAAGATGAGCTGTTTGCTTGCTACTTTAATGTTATGTTGGATTAAGATTAAATGCAAAAAAAAGAGGGGAGCCTTGTTTAATGAAAACAATTTACAGTCTTATTCAGATATGTTAACGATACATGTTTCTCCATATGAATTGCAGAAGGAGTCAATTCTGGGCACATTGCGGGTGCTGTGAAGATCACTTCTGGCTAACATCAAAGATTGAAACAATACTAATTTCACAAACTTTAAACATATTTTGAGTTAGGAATGGGGTCCATTCCCATCATGGTATTAGAAGCTTAAAAAACTTGGAGGAATTAAACTGGAAAAGTTCACTGTGGTGAAAACTGGACAGATTGATCCTATTTTTCTGCATAAGGGAAAATTTCCCTGGGCCCTAAAGCATACTACAACTCTTTTACTAGCATAAACAAATTTTAGGGATGCACTACCTTATATAAATGGGAGGAAACTGAGGATCGGCTTTGCACGTTTTTGCCATAAATACTTTCCATACTAATAGTTTCTGTTGAGTTGCAGAACAGCTATACGCATAGTGTTATCTTGCATAGTAAACAAACATTCATTTGGATACTTAGAGAAGAATAACCATGTATAATGAAAAAGAAAAAAAAAAAGTTTAAAAATACTATCTTATTTATCATATGCCCATAGACACATAAATACATTCTAAATGTTAGTGGTGTTACGGCTTTTACTACAAGTGTTGAAAGGTAGTTAAAAATTCCCCCCTTATACAGTTTTCCTTTTAAGTAAACCAATTCAGTATAACCAGCCAACTTAATAACCTGCATCCCTCTTGGAACAAGGGAATTTATGGTTGTGTAGGTAGGAAAGGTGAATGTGTTTGCCTTATGTCAACCTAAAAGTGTGCTTTACATATAATTTTGCCCTTTTTTGTTTCTATCTACCTGTTGTGTTTGTGTTCCTCATGGCAGGAACAGAATAATGTCGTTCAACACTGTTCTCAGTTTAAATACAAATGTAAATATCACATGTCCTATAATTTGTGGATGGCTTTACAGCTCTTGATAATGCCTTACTATGGAAATATAAAAAAAGAGATGAAGAAAGTTATTTGAATCACAGAATATAGAGTTTCAATTTTTGTGAAATGCATTATGTCAATGAAGTGTTTAGATGAATTCTGAATTCCTGTGCTATATGTCTAATGGTACCTTGTACACACCATTCCATGCCTTTAAATTGAATTAAACTAACAGATCATAACACTGTCAAGTAACTCATTCTGTCTCATAAACAAAAATATTATAAAATTGTGACATAGGCAAGAGCAGTTCCATCTTACAGATGTAATTTTATTTACTGAAAACAAATTTTCTTAATCCTGTATAGGAATCCTATGTGAAACCTACTCCTATCCTCACATACAAATAGATTGCTGTCTCCCTCTCCCTCTCTGTCTCTCCTGTACATCTTACTTAGCACAGGAACATAATCACATACTACATAAAATATTGTATTAAATAAATCATAACGAAAATGTTTAGTGAGGTGCACAAATACACACACGCACACACATGCATGCAGACACACACACACACACACACACACACACACACACACACACACACACACACACACACACACATGTACTATTTTTCTAAATTCTTTATCTGAAAAATCCAGTTATTTAATTTTTCAGTAAGAAACACTAGTATCAAAGATGTACAGGAATTGGAATATCTGTACTAATCTATATGGTATTGAAAAGTTAATTTAGGAAGGTTACTTCAGGAGGTACAGTCAGAATGACTGCATCAGGAAAAGCAATTTTAGAAATTGGAATGCAGGTTTATAATACAGTACAGTTAGAAGGCACAAAAAAAAATCTGTAGGTCAAAGAAATGGTGTGCATTCCAAACTGTATGCTGCATGACACATTCATTATTCACCGTATGTTGTTGTGATATAATGTAATGAATCATTGTGTCACCTACATTCCCATGAGATTCTCATCACTGAGACACTTCAGGTGTCTGACTTTCAGATGTGCAACTGCATAAAAGATGGGTCTATTTTACCAAGTAGAAGGCAGTTCTTAGCAAAACATAACAAAATCTAAAAGATTAAAGTTTAGCTCACACTAACTTATAACTTTTAGTCACATTACAATAAAATATTCCAAAATATGTGTTGTGTTAAAATAATGTCTTGCCTCTAAGTGTTTGTGACATCTGGGTTTAAGCCTTGTGCCTAGTTATCCCCAGATGAAACATTCAATATAAGACATGCCTAGTCTTGTAATTTATTAATATAATGAAGCCGTGCAGAAAACTGTAACAAACTTTATGAAAATGTCATTGTTCTTTCAAAGGAAAATCCATAAGAAGTTGTTCTAAGCTCTAGCCAATTTAAAACGTAAATAATCATTAAAAAAAAAAACAGAACTAAAAGAAACTGCACCATACTTGCCTTTCATTAAATTGTAATATGTGAAAGAAATGTGTAAAATGACATGCTACTACATTTGCCACTGTGAAACTGCACTACTGTTCAAAAAGTAAACTAATAATTGTGTTACAAATATATTCACTAGCCTGTGCTGGGGGTGTGATAGGTAAAAACCAGAATACAGTTCACCTGATCCAAGTTTAAAGAGTGGCTCAGATCCATGATGGCATATGCAGGGAGAATGGGAGCAGCCATCTGAGTAGGGGGATGGAGGATGTATAGGCTCAGGGCACACTTGTGCAGTTTGAGTTCCATGGTGAAGATTGGAGACTGCAGAGTACTGCCTGAGGGTGGGAGGGTGTTCTGCTTATGTCAGTCCCCTGCAGGAGAGAAGAGGGATGGTTCATCTCTGACATGTGTTGCATGCTCCACCCTTTCGGTGTTATTGGGCATGTGCAGGAGGTAGAGAGTAAATAGGTAAAAGCACTTCCTCAGCAGCAGTACGACGCTGCCCCAGGGTGCCTCAATCTCCTTGCCTGCCCTGAACATCGGTCAGAACAAGTCTGGGAGAAAAAGGAGTGTTCAGTAAACCCAATGACTGAGGAAATGCACAGGAAGAGTTGGTAGTCAGTTGCACTAGAGCTAAAAGGAGTTTAAAAAGAACAAATATGTGCATTGTTGCAAGTTTAATGCTTCTTGTAGATGCTGAGCTAGATGAAAGGTTATTTCTTTGACTGGACTCTGGCTTTTCTAAACCTTATCTATTTCCCTTTAACATAAAGAAACAAAAAAGTTTCAAAGTTTGAATTAAGGCAGAAGCCTGCCTGGGCCATATATGTAAAAACAGGCATTGGCATTTGAGTGAAAGTGTTACTACAATTTAGTTATTGAATTTGTCTTTTGGAGCATGCACTTGACACAGATCTCAACTTTTCTTCTACAAGGACTAAAAAACTGTACTGATTTTGAAAGAAAGGTAATAAGTTATCTGTTTATTTAGAGTATTTAGATACTAGCTAGTTAACATTTTAGTGTTTTCTGAACATAATTTTCTCTGTAAATGTTTACTTTTAATTTCCTGTACAAGTTCTATACTGCTTGCATATTTATCTGTAAAAGAAATGCTTTAACACATTTGCTTCAAGTAAAGAATATTATTCTTCAACTTTAAATGCTAGTGGCTGATGGTTCATTTATTAGCTTACTCATTGTATTTTACTGGTGTCCCTTCAACTATCTGGTGATACTTTAAAGGTAAACAGTAAGGTGTGCACTTGGTTTGTAAGTCTAGATTAACTGTTAGCAGTGATACCCTAATCTTGAGAGGTGGGTGCTGGTACTGCAGAGTTGCTGTTCTGAAAAACACTGTAGGAACATGTGTGCAAAGTAATTTTTGTCATGTTTTAACTACTAAGACTACACTGGAAGACACTGGGCTTACTCTGAGGTAGGTGATATCCTGAAGGCCATTGAGTATAACTCTAAATTGGAACTGTATGATGTAAAGCTCATATGGGTGTGTCAGGAGTACACACTTATTATATATCCCTAAGATTAGCTCTTATCCTTTTACCTTCAAAATTTGGGATAAAATAAAAAAAAATATTTAGAGTGAAGACACTAAATTAGGGATACATTACAAATACCAATACTAGTAATTTACAACTTCTCAACATAACTCTCACCTTTTTTTTCTCAAGAATTCTGGACAAAGCCAAAAATAATGGGGAGAGGGCCAAGGGCCAAAACAATGGAATTTTATTTTTTTAAATATTACTCAAATTAACACAAAAGGTTAGCAGAATAACAAGTTTGCACAAAAATGCATTTTCTGAACAATATACAAGTTGGAAACTCTAATCCATCTACCTATAGGTTCATAGGTAAGTATTAGGCTATCTGCCCAAGGGCATTTATAAGCCTAGCCAGAATGCATTGGCTTTCGCCACCCCCTTAGATTAGTTCCCTGTGCCTCTGTCCAGCAGAGTCATTAGTTCCCTGCGCCACTGTCCAGCAGAGCCACTGCAGTGATCCCCGGGGTAAATTTTCTGTTTCCCATCCACTTGTCAAGGTTTCTCTTGAAGAATGTTAGTAAGGGGCTCTGCCTGATGTATATTGGAATCCTGTTCCAGAGCATGGGGAGTCTCTTGGATAGGAATCTATCCCTCCAGCATGTCCTATTTATCGTTGTGGTGAGGTTTATATCTCTAGAGCGTGTGGCTCTCTGGGATTTGTTTTTTTTAGGTGGAGCATGTCCATCAATTCTGGGTTGGACATGGCCTTGTATGTCAGGCAGAGATCACCTCTGAGTAAGCGGTATGCAACTGAGTACAGCTGGAGTTTCTTGAGTCGGGCTGCATAGGGCATCTGTTAGAGGCCAGTAATCCTCTTGGTGAGGTACATTTGTGGCCTTTCCAGCTGTTGCAGGTGTCTTGTAAGGTACATCCCAAATGGGGCATTGTATTCTATGATAGGTCTAATGAGTGATGAGTAGAGAGGCACAATAACCTCTTTTGTTCCAGATGCGAACCCTTTTGTGATTAGGTGGGTCACATAGAAGGATTTTCTAACCTCCTTGGCAATATGATTATCAAAGGAGAGATTACTATCTACTTGGGTCCCCAAGATCCTTCCATCATCTTATTTTCCCTAGTTTTGTACATGGACTCAGGATGTCATATCATCTACAGCCAATGTGCACACTACTGGTTTGGATACCTATTATTATTGACTGAATGTAATCCTCAGTGCCTTCAAAGAAAAACAAAACTTTTATGAGGGACAGTGCAAAAATATGATGCCAAACCAGGGACACTCTGCAAAACTCTTACAGTTGAGAGGTATGCTTCAAAACAAATGTCCAGTGTTAGGACAAATGGAGCAAAATTTTCAGCCAGAATTAGGGGCATCTCACGCATTTTGTAAACTTGAGAGATACACTTGTAAGGACAGCTGTCATTTATACATTAACTGATACCAGTAGTTAGATTCAGTTCCCCCATATTGTTGATTCCAGCACTTAAATTTTGGATAGCAGCAGTGAGACAGTCAAAGCCCATAGACACTGTCTGCCACAAAAGCTCACTCAGAAAAATTAAGGGTTTTGGTCAAAAATGGGGTATGTTCAACACTGATTACAAATAGTCAAAATAATGTCTCAGTATATAACAGGAAATAGCTGTAAGAATGAGAAAAAAAAGGAAAGGGACCCTGTAACAGTAACAAATACTTCACAGCTCCTCCCAAAACACAAGCGTAATTTAAACTGCAGTAAACAAGACTTGTCATTTTTTTTTGGGGGGGGGGTTAAGAGGGAACAACATGGACAGTCACTTCATAAGGTTTGTCCCAGGGATTACTCCCGTGTCACTATTAGACAGAGGCACAGTAAACTAAACCTTAAAGGGCACAGTATACTCAAATCAAGGGGTGGCGTAAGCCATACAGAATCGGGCTAGGCTTATAATTGCCTCAGCACAGATAGCCTAGTATGAACCTATGAACAAGGCAAACTGGCTAACAGGATACTGGTCAGTGGAAGGGCTAGGCTCTTCCTGTCATTATTAATATTTAACATTTCTATGGTTTACAAATTGTCCACTTTGATTCTTTTACTTTGGGTTAACTCGTAAGTTTTCTTTGTATATTTTGTATATCTTTATATTTCTATATTTGTTTCTTTTTTATTTTGTTACAGATTGAAAAAAAAAAAATATATATATATATATATATATATATATATATATATATATATATATATATATATATATACACATATACCTCACTTGAGTTAACAAACAGTACACTGACTTACATATCATAGACAAAAAATGATATTAAAAGATAGAGAGAATGCATGCTCTGAGACATAATCTCTGAATGTACAAAGAAAATGACTCATTGTTTGGAAGGGGGTGAACCCCCTGCACCCCCATGTTGGGGAGAGGGGATGCACATCCACATCCCCTGCTGCTTGTATGCATTAAGTCTGAGACTGCACATTAACTCCTTCCTTGCTACAACAGTTACAAAGGCTTTCTCTACAGTATATACACAGTATTTTGTGATCTGAAACAGTAACTTTAACATTACAGACAGGTTATGCATCTTTCACTCTTTCTAGTCAAGATAATTGTAAATTACATCTACACATGTATTATCACTGTATGTACCTTAAATTGCAAGCTAGCAAAATGTTAGCATATACCTGAGAAGTTTATTTATGGCTAAAAATCTGAACTAGCAAAACTTGTACCACAATAATTGCTAACACTGCAGATTTGTAAAACAGATAAATTAATCTAAAGCTTCATCACAGTCTTTAATATTCAAAACAACTGCTTAGAAATCGGGCTGCACAAAAATATGGACAAAATGGAAGCACCAGCATTGAGAAAACAGATACTGTATTAAAAACAGAAGTGTTTTCTTAGTGCTGGCACTTCTATTTTCCCACAGTTTTGTGCTATCTGATTTGTGAACTGTATATTTGTAGTTGTAACAATTATATATTGTTAGAACTCTAATCCAAGAAAATGCTTACATATAATTATTTGGTTTATTTATTTTGTTCTAAAACTCTAAACCACTTAATGTTGTGCAACACCATTAAATTTTTAAAGCAGTATTGTTGAAGTTTTTTTTTCAGTGTATTCTCAGCCTGTAACCCAGGTCATAGCTGAAAAAGGTCTCAGTACCAGCCCACTTCCCATGTTAACAAATAAGCAAATAATAATGTTGCTTAAAAGATATATATCATAACAGCAGAATGTTGAAAGGTTGGGGGGATCACTGTAACAATAAAGCATGATATTTGGGTCTATTCACATTATATGCTCATTTTTTTCTGATAATGTTTTCGTCAGCTATGCTCATATCCATGTAAAGGCTGGTTGGTACAAGAAGCACTCATAAATACAACAAGCTTTGCTAGGAGCCCTCTTTTGTTCTTTGAGCCTCATGTGATCCTCATATGGAGATCTAACTGTAGCAAGTTATTGTCTTTTTTCTAAGAAACCTTAGTGAAATAAAATAACAATGTAACTCTGTAATGATAAGACCAAACAGAAACTATGTACAACTTTGTTGGAAGCACAGTCCAAGCAGTACTACTGTTTCCTTCCTCTGGACTCTGCTTCCAGTCTGTAATGATTTCTGAAGGTGATGACAGCAGTTTACACACAGCTTCCAAAATATCTTGTGCTGCAACATTTCTGAAACATGCAGCTGATATTATCTGCTGTTCCAGCAGAACTGTATCTTACTATAGCCTGAAGAGTTTTTTCAATACTTGTTAGAGCAAAAGGCAATAGTGGGTACCATCCTTTTAGACTGACTCCATTTAATGGTAGGTCTGTCTTCTTTTCTTTTATTGGCTGAAACACAAACAGTTTTTTTAATTTTATTTATTCTTGTACTTTGGTAGTTCTTCTTGTAGTATACAACATTTGAGTTGTCTGTGGATATATAGCAAATAGAGTTAATCAGTGCATTGCCTTTTAGCCATTAGATTTTCCACACTGAAACAGAAAGGACATATCCAGTGAAGGGTCACATCAGAGATACTCTCCTTCATTTTGGTAATTCAGGTAAAAGGCTCATGGTTGTACAGACTGACTGAGAATTACTGCTGATATACTATTTGGCTCAAAGGAAGGATTTGTCTTGATCAACAACTTTTCATTAAGGGATGCTAAGTAATGTGGTTTGTACATGAGCGATGGTAATTCTAAAATGCATCTGCCAAATGAAACAGCTAGCACTTTTCATGAAAAGGAGAGTATCCCCTGTACTTTCTGTATATCCACAGACAACTTAAATTTCAGTTTTATTATAGTTGCAGGTTCAAATGGAGGTACACTATTTTTTTTTCTAACATAAATGTGAAATCTTAGAGTGGATAGAGAGATAGATGTCTACTGGTGTTAAGTAAAGAACTCCTTAAAAGAAGGTCTTAACTGATGGCTGTACTCTACACTGTGGAAGATGGTAAGCAAGTAGATATTGCCTAGACATAAACACAGAATAACGGATAAGTCAAGTGTGAATCAAGTAACTGTCAGATTGTGGCATGAATCCCAGACTATGACTCTGATAACCTAGGTTAGAGCAGAAGTCCATGCAAAAAAATAATGATAACAATAATAATAATAATAATGACAAGTAGGAGAAGAAAAGAAACTTTAATTAATAAAACCCAGTGCCTCAGTCACAACAGACCTTCAAAGGCTTTAACACTCAAAAAATCATTTTATGTGTTGGAATGTACTTCGTATCACAACTCCTGAGAGATACCGGGGCAGTGAGGCATCAGCAGTTAATGAAGTGGGCAGGCCAACTGAACAGTATGTCACTATGGACACAGAGATGGCTCCCTTGCAATGTCTATATGCATGCCTTTCTGCAACATCATCAGTAAGGGGATTATAACATAACCAAATAGAAAAACACCGGCTAGTATGATGACAACAGTCCATACACAGCTTCCAAACTGTGGTTAAAAGGCTGCTCAACTCTATTTACTATATATCCACAGACAACCCAAATATTATATCAGGTGCACAGCTGTAATATAGTCATCTTTATTTAAGATGACTACAGCACCTCCCTTATCGAAGGAAAACTTCTTCTTCTTTTGGCTTTTCCCGGTTAGGGGTCGCCACAGCAGATCACCTGTCCGCTCGTGATTGGCAGTGGAGTTTTACAGTGCCGAGTTGCCAGCCCAGTGCCCAACCTTCCACAGAAGGCACACACACACACACACACACACACACACACACACACACACACACACACACTCACACCTAGGGCCAATTTAGAGTGTCCAAGCCACCTGCAGCATGTCTTTGGGATGTGGAAGGAAACCGGAGCACCCAGAGGAAACCCACACGACCACAGGGAGGACATGCAGACTCCACACAGAAGGCACCCCAGCCAAGGATTGAACTGGAGAACCTCTTGCTGTGAGGTGACAATGCTAACCACTGCACCACCGTGGCCGCCCCCTTATCGAAGGGAAACTGAACTTACTAATCTACCTAATTAAAACTACCAATGCCAAATCTGGGAACAAACAGCCACCTAGGCCAAGGGCAATCACTAGGCTTTTTTTTTGCTATATCCACAGTTCCAAGGGCAATACACAGTAGTGTGCTGAGGTGATTGCAAATGGCACCACCTATACTGAAGCTGTGGATATAGAAAACATACATTCAGCTAAAGCTTCACCCCCTCTCTCACCCCTGGTAATCTCACAAGAAATAAAAAAAAAAACATACATCCCAGCTACCACGCAGTTCAAGTCCTGTACCTATGCCTGGCTTAAAAGGCATTCTCAGACCCAGTACTTATGGATCTATTCCACATCTGCAACACTAATGGTACCAAGAACACCCAGTCCAGGGACCTAAACCTTTTCCGCAACATAAACAAAACAATTTGGAGGGAGAGGTATGTATCTCAGAGGATACAACTACTCTGGAACAGACTTCCCATGTATGTAAAACAAAATTCATCCATGTCCCTATTCAAACATAATCCAGGGCAATGGATTATGTAGGAAATATACCCATGGTTGACCTCTATCCTTCTAATGGACAGAAGCAGTGCTTAAAATGTCCTACCTTACTGTAGGGTCTGCTAATATACTTAAAAAGTGACCCTAACAATTAATCCTTTGCAAATGAAAATGACTTAAATAAAATTATAGTAAGGATAGTTAAACACCCATGAGATGACATCTAGGCAACAAATGGGTTACATGATAAGGCCTTAAGTACCATGTCAGAGATGACAGCCTAGTATTCTCCTATGAATCCACTAACTGACCTAGTTAAAGCCATTGTGAATTTGCTAATTTTTTTTTCTGCTGTGTTCATTTAAACATTAAACATATTGTTTACTAACATTACTGCAAACTTATTAGCATGTAGTCTTTGATAACAACTACTTCAGCACTGTGCAATATGGCTTGTCTGTCTAAAGCTGGAACATTTGCTTAAATAAGAATGTATTATTACTAAAACCAGAACACAAAAGGGACCTACACTATGTACTAAAATGCTTTACTACTGGTCATGCTTCTAACAAGTAAATCCAAAACACCTGCTAACATATTAATGTCACCATACCTAAAGTGATTAATTTATTCTCCCTTTCCGATAACCTGCTTAATCTATTTCAGGGTTGCAGGTGAGCTGGGACTTGTACAGGCACTCTGTGGATGCAAGGCCATGAAACTAATCCAGAATGACATATCAGTTCATTTCAGAACACACACACACACACACACACACACACACACACACACACACACACACACACACACACACACACACACACACACACACCATACAATTACAAACCCACACACACACAAATGGAATGTACACCTGCAGGCTATTTTGGAGGTATGTCAATTCAGCTATGGCACCTGTTTGTGAAGTGGGAGAATGCTGGAGCACCCTATAATAACCTACACAGTCACAGACAGAACCTACAGACTTCACAAAGAATGTAGCCTAGACAAGAAACAAATCGCAGAATGACATGCTGTGAGGCAGCAGTGGTAAGCTCTATGCCATTATGCCATCCAGTAAAGTAATTACAGAATGATAATGTAAACCAGTTTTGAAGAACTTAACTGCTTTGCCAAAATTCTCATTTAAAATGCTTAATTTTCACTGTTCAACACAAAGATGCACGCAAAACCACATAGGTAAGAACCGCCACCTGCTTCTTTCACCTGTGACTCAAACATTTTATATACCATGCATCATCTTTAAAAACAATTTGTGCTCAGCTAACCAACCTTCTCATTTACTGTTTCCATGTTGCAGTTTGATATTTGTCTTTCCAAACTCCATGTTAGGAAAACTCTATATCCTAACTATAACAACCTATAAAAATGTACGTGAAATTAGAATACATTTAAAATGAGGCTGAATTAAAAAAACAGGCAACGTTCTGAATGAAGAAGAGGAAATAGACGAGGGCAGTTCAACAGTACAATTAAAAGGTAACTCATCTAACCTTAGTGTTATTCGGCACAAAGTTTTCTGTTTTATGAAATGGCTAGTAATGGCAGACCTGCATCATACAACCTAAGAAATTATGTCCTTGATCTGCCTTGTGAAAATACCTCTAAACCTTCTACCACAAGAATTCTGGACAAAGCCAAAAATAATGATGGACAAAGGCCCAAAATCAGGGACAGATTTTAAATATTGCTCTTATAAAGTTAGAGAGCTGCTAAAACAACAGGCTTTGTAATAACTAGCTTTTTTCTGAAGGATATGAAGTCTGAAACTCAAAAGTGTGTCATTACTTAGTGACCTCAATCTTTAATATTTTTCTGAAAAATACAGATTTTATTAGGAAAAGACCAAAAATATGAAAATAAACATTCTGAAAACATCTTGACAGTTGTGAAGTAAACTTTTGAGGTAAGACACAAAAACCTGAGTCCCACAACTCTTGTAATGATGGTGTGCCTGTAGTAGCAATTAAATAGTTTTGTGCACTTATCATACTGATAGCTGAAACATTGCTTTTGCATAAATAAAAATAAAACCTGGCCCATGATAAGACACGACCATGGTCATTGTCAGTGCAGTAATTTGAACTCTTGAGTATAACATTAATTACAGTTCAGATACCTGCAGAGCTGAAGAACATGTTCCCTTTCTAGAGAAACTAGCTGAAACAACAGAAGTTGTTTTTCTCTTTATTGTACTAATACTTTTCTATAATAATTTGGATGTCTATCTGTAGGTATTTTTTGAGATAGCAAAGTAAATGGAACCCTAAAATTAACCTTGCTATTAGATAAATACCGAACGCATTCCTTATTACTGACTGCACTGTTAATACCAGAGCACAAATATGAGAACGGCTGTGAAATAATCGACATGTTGTAAGCATTGAAAGTAATACTTAATTGTCTAAGACCTCCATCACTCACAGGAAGAGAAGTTTTAGGAAAATGTTAAACCATATTATATACTATCCACTGTGTTAGAGGATTCACATTAGTAATACATTCTGAACTGCAGCATATCGTAAAAGAGATTTCACTTGTGCACTGAGATCACTTCCATTGTTTTTTTGTTGTTTTTTTTATCACTTCCATGGTGTCATGACAGTGCCCATAGTGATAAACAGAAATGTTACTTCATTTAAGGGATTATCTAGACTGGTCTTGCTGTTTTCTTAACTCAGAGCAGATTATAATGAATGGTAAGGCACAACACCCAGAATATGCACAGGTATTAAATAAACCAATTCCAAGACTCCTAAACAGTTGTGTGACAAAAAATGTGGTGTCATATGTAGTGTTCACTAATAAACAAATGCAGCTGTTACAGCTCTAGTAAAAATAAACACAAGTTCATTAAAAGTACAGTTACACATACCTCTGTCCACAGATGGCACCTCTCATGGCTATTTATGTTTATCATACTGTAGATAGGACTTAAATATGGCTAATCTTCTGGTCATGTTTGTTCTGAATGTTTTATATTAACTGTGAATATATGCTGGCTAGCAGATATGTTGCTCTGCTTCTACGTTACTTACATTTCTAGTATAAAGAGTGACAGAATATATAAATGAGAGGAGCACAGTGAATAACAGCAGGTAATTACTGCAGCTATTATAAAATGTGAGATAGCAAGACATTTCAGCAAACTGCAAAGTTTTGAGGTATCCTGAATTAGACTGGCTTCTAATTTCCAAAACAACTGTTGGCTTAATGAGGAGAAGACAGTGAAAGTGACTTACAGATATTAGGAAACAGATTCACTTTTAATGATTTTAAATGGTAAGTAATTTGTTCTAAAGGACAATGTTGTCCACAAACACATAGAAGAATAGCTACATTCTACACTTCTCAGAGATGACTCCATGGATCACATTTGTTTCTTGCTCTTACATGGCCAGTTTATGGATACTCAGGATTGCTATCAGTTGTTGGATGCTATCTAGAGCCTCATGTGCTCAAAATCTTATTATAATGGAGAGGTTTGTGTGCCTTTGGAGCTTATGGTCACTACTGGAAAAATGGTCTGACAAAGACGGCCAAACAAACACTGATTCAAAAATTATTCCAAAATAGTTCATTTAAAATCCCAAACAGCTTTGCCCAAAATGGGGATATCATGTCCCAACACTTAAGCCAAGTCTGAGACACCTGGGGGCCGGTGAACCTGTGTAGCCTAGCTAAGCTCAGCCTGAAGAAGATGCATGGAGTTGTGTGAGCTTACCATCTGTAAGGCAAAGTATGGGAGCTCAGTGCAAGGCCAATCAAATGACAAGCAGGAGCAGCTTGGATTGAGATGGTATAGGCCCTGGCAATGGAAACTGCTCTTGGAATATGGAAAGTCACTTCACTGCTGAGAGAGAGTCAAAACTTATGCAAGAGGTTGAAAAGTAACATTTAAATTTAGCTTACAACACTAGTTTTGGAACCAGACTTTTGAGCCCCTGGCTGTCTTTCCTACAGTAGAACTGACCTTAGGATAAGCCCCAGATTGGTGTGGGGATACTCACAAGCCCCCAGTTGTATACTATACAGTTGAAACTTGTGACAGTAAATGACAGGGTCACTTCAATGTGACTATTAGCTGTAGACCAGAAATCTGTCTGTCATTTATGCATATACACCTAACAGCGCTTCAGAGTATTTGGCCTTCTTAGACACAATGGATGTGAGGCTTGATAGGGTATCATCTACTGATTCTGCAGTTCTTCTGAAAGACTTCAATGGTTATGTACATTATAATGAAGATTGGATGGAATGGCTTGATGGACTTCTGTGATACACATGAACTATCCATAACGAACACTATGTTCAAACACAAGGATGCCTATAAAGTGCATTTGGTACCATAAATTCTTGGACCAAAAATCAGTAATCACCTTCGTAGTCATGCAGTCAGACCTAAGGGAGTATGTTCGGGTCAAGAAAGGCATTGCTCACCATGGTGAGCTTGGTGGGATACCAAGGACAGTGGCTGAACAGACATGAGAAAGCCAAGCATGTAATAAGAGTGGCCTGGAAGTACCTACACAATGCTTCTTTGTGGTATACAACTCTTACTTTAGACATGAAGTATGAATGGACTCTTTCCAAGACTTCAGTAACTAAAATGGTGTCAAGGCCTGTTATTCTGTCATGGCAATAACCCTAGGAACTTTTGTGGATACCACAGGTAAGATAAGCTAGAAGGTTAAAGAAAGAGGCCTCTTATACAATGTTACTGTGTGGGGGGATGTGGTTATTACTGAGAGATACTGGAAAGTCAAGGAAAGCAGCAGCAGCAGTCAACAAAGCAAAGGCCTGAAAATGGAAGACATGAAGCAAAACCATGAAAAATGACTTCCTCATGGTCTCAAAGAGGTTCTGTCACACCATCTGGGAACTCAAAAGGGGGAGGCAGGAAATTACCCAAAGTATATTTACAGCAATAGTAAAGCAACACTGATTCTGACTGGGGTTATTCTCATGAGGTGGAAGAAACATTTTGGAGAATGCATAAATTCAGTAGGTATATAAAGACAGTCCCAGAAGTAGATGGTGTTTTTAATCCATTTTTTATACGTATGGCCACTGTAGTGATTAAACCGTCCCACTGTGGCAAGGCCGTAGGAATAGTAGAGATCCAGATAGAAATGGTGTAGGTGCTAGGCATTGTTCGGGTGTCATGGTTAACATGCCTTTTTAAATGATTAGTACAAATCTGGCACAGAGCCTCCAGACTGGCAAACTGAAGTAGTATTCCCCATTAAAAAAGGAGGGGGCAAGATTGTGTGTTTCCGTTATACAGGGATCACCATGTTTCTCAGCTTCCCTGAGAAATTCTATGCCAGGAAGCTGGAAAGGAGACGTTATCCAATAGTTGATATTTTGATTCAAGAGAGCAGTGTGGATTATGTCTTCGTCAAGGATCAATGTATCAATTATTCTGTCCTTGCACACATAATGAAGAGGTCATGAGAGTTTGTCAGTTTTTTGAGGACCATTAGGAGGCATGTGACTATGTTTGTGGGAGATGTTACAGCATTATATGATGAAGCCAGGGCCATTGCTACATGTCATCTTGCCCCTGTAGTTAATAACAAAGAGTTATGTTAACATTCACTGCACTGAGGCTAATGCATACAAGGTGTAGGTTTATGTCCCCTAAAGATTTGTCTTCTCTCCCTTTCTGTTTGTGATTTTCATCTGCAGGATATCACAGTACAGCAAGAATAACAGAGCATTTAATGTGGGGACATGAAGACTGCACCTTTGTTGTTTGCAGATAACATTGTAGAATTGTGTGTGAAGGTCAGTTTTAATTTGTTTGCAAACAACACTGTTGAGAACAAGATGCAGAAAATACTGGCTGTAGTCACCATCTGAGGATCACCTCCCAGAGTTCAAAACATTCACAGTGAAAACTGTTGGTGATGGAACAGGCAGGAGGTAAACCATGAGATGTGTGTAGTACACAGATTAAACATTAATATTAGAACACAGCTCTATATAAGAAGATGGTATGCAGTGCCAATGTTCAATCATGTAAACTATAATTTGCATATAGACTAATGATTGTGAACAGTGCTGGTGACAGTGGTCATACTACGGCAATACTCCTTATAATATCAGACTGGATGGGTAGTGCAATTGCAAACCACAGACAACAGTCCTTGAATGACACAGCCATAGGCTTTGACTTGAAGGGGTGTTCCTACCATGAAGGGATTGCTGACAACTCCCAGCTACATTATCTTTTGGTAACTACCACACTGTGAGGCTACACACTCAGCCAGCTGCATTTCTCCCCAGTACTTTTCAGCCAAGGGGGCTATGACCACACATCATGAATCTTGATGTCTTATTAGCAGCAAATGTATGTGCAGTGCAGCTGAGCAGCTTACTGCTAAGTATAAAACAGCTGGGATGAAAACCAACACCTACATCTCAAAGGTCTTGCATGTTTCTCTCCTGGAAAAAGTGGAAAAGAGTGGATTGTTCTTTGCCGATGAAGTGGAACACCTACCTCAAGTGAAGGGTTTTATGTATTTCTAATTCTTGTTATTAAGAAAATTAGAGGGAATAAGGAAGCTGACCATTTAATGGATGCAGACGCAACAATGCTATGAGCCACTGTACTGCACTGTAGTGCTAAGGTGAGAAACAAGACACAAGCTGAAGTGCTCAGTTTTCCAATCATTCTATGTTTCCATTCTCATCTACAGATATTTGTTTTGGGTAGTCATTGAAAGGATAAGATCATGGATGTGAGGTCCTTCATAGGGTAGCTGGGCTGACTGACTGTCAATGAATGAAGAACATAGAAATCTGAGAAGATCTCAGGGTACCACCACCACTCCTCCAGGTTGAGATGGAAAGAAACAAAATAAAGAATATAAGGTGAGGGACCAGATGAGAAGGCAAGAAATGTGGAAAATGGATAAATATAGTTACAAGTATAGAAACCTTCTGGAATAACCTCATGCTGATCAGGAACGAATGCAGGAATGGTTAAGGAGAGGCATATTCAAACCAAGAGATAGATGTAAAACTTTAAAATATAAAAAATAAGAAGACAAAGAGGAAAAGTATAAAAGGAGATTAGTAAGGGATAAGTTATAGAAATAGAAACTGAGGTTATGGAGTACCTACGAAGTGAAGGATTCAGTGTAGAAAATGTAATTCAGAAAGCATCACAACAGGATAGAGCAATGGATATCCAAATTAAGGGGAAACCAGTGGCACAAAAAACAATTGGTCAGGTGCCATATGAAAATATTTTGGAGCCTTCCACAGAAAACCAGTATAAACATTCACTTGAAGCTAGACAGCAGGGAAAGGAACAGGAAACGGTGGAAACTCTGATGCAGTCAATGATGAGGAGTGACAGGCCAGTGAGTTCCCACATGACAGAGCAACAGATGGCACAGGATGAAATTGAAGAGAATGTGCCACAGAAAGATGCTATAGAACTTTATAGAATGCTCTCAGTTTAGAAGAAAATGAGCTAAGAGAAGAATTGCTTCATTTAATAGCTATAGATAGACATAATAAAATCAATGAAAGAAATAGACTACAGAAGGTCAATAAAACCCAAAAAAGTCAGAAGTTTGATAAAACAAATGAACACAGTAATTAGGACTGTCCATAGAGATCCTTGTGATATAATAGAAGTAAACAGGATATATTACTGTGCAGCTAAATTAATAACTTATAAAGTTCTACCACAAGAACACAGGGTAGTGAGAGTAAGGAAGGGGAGAAATCGAATACCATCATGGAAGTTTCGAATAGAGAAAACTATAAAGCAATTAGACAAGAAGTGTCACTGTTAAAAAGAATCTAGAAGAGGGAATAGAGCAACAAAAATACAAAGAAAGATAGATGTGATAAAAGCAATGTGCAGTATTAGAACAGACCAGGATCTATCATGCACTACCGCAAACAACAAACTAAAAATCTCAGCGCAGGTGGAACAACTTAGAAGATACGCAGATAAATAGCAAGGGAAAAGTACAAAATAAGCAATTTATTGATGACCCCAAAACGTTTTATAGAGAATTTGAAAATAAGATAAAAGGAATTGAAAGACCAAAAAAGGAGAAATAGATACATTTTGGAGAAGTATCTATGAAGATCCTGTGGAACATAACAAAGACACTAAATGGATAGAAAAAGTAAATTGGAAAACCCCAGGCCCAGATGCAGTACCTACCTTTTGGTTAAAAGTATTAACATCTTTGCACGAAGATTAAGCCATGAGTAGGAACTATTTCTATGCACACCCTGAGCAGACACCAACCTGACTAACAGGAAAACAATGCTTTTACTTAACAGTGAACCTGCAAGCTACCCTAAAAATTATAGACCAATAACTTGCCTTCCAACGATGTATAAACTATACATGGGAATTGATGCTGACAGAGTTTATAGTCATTTAGAAGAAAACTCAACTATGGCAGTAGAACAAAAGGGCAATAAAAGAAAGTCATATGGAACAAAGGATCATTTGTTGTTAAATAAAGTCATAGTGGAGAACTGTAAAAAGGGGAAGAATCTAAGTATGGCATGGATTGACTACAAAAAAGCATTTGATAGTATTGCACATTCACGGATAAAAAGAGTGCTTAAAAATGCGTAAGATACACCCTTCACTGATTGACTACATTTCAGTGACCATGAAACAGTGGCAAGCCACTTTGCAATTAAACCATGATAAAAGACAAATTATTATCCCAGGGATAAAAATTCAAAAGGGGATATTCCAGGATGACTCTCTGTCACTGCTGCTATTCTGCCTTGCCCTTAACCCATTACGCTTTCTACTTAACAGCTTAGGCTGTGGCTATAATTTGGCTCCTAGAAAACAACAAAGTGTAAAGACTTCTCATATTCACTTTGTTGATGATTTAAAACTGTATAGCTCATCAGATGAGGAACTGAAAGCACAACTGCAAGTTGTCAAAACTTTTTCAGATGATATAAGAATGTCATTTGGTCTTGATAAATGTGTAAAAACAACCTTTAAAGCAGGAAAACTGCAGCACCAGGAAAACACCAGTTTGGGACAAGAATGTGATATAAAAGAAATTTAGCAAGTGGGAGTGTATAAATATGAGGGAATTGATGAAGGATCAACAATAAAACATGAACAAATGTGAATAAAACTCAGTAAGGAATACCTTAGAAAACTTAAATTAATAATGAAACCAGCATTGACATCTAGGAACAAAATCCAAGCTATAAACCGATTTGCTCCTTCTGTCCTAACTTATAGTTTTCGAGTGACTGACTGGCCCCAAAACGTGTTGGACAGATTAGATAGGAAACAAGAAGGATGCTTCATGCTCACCAAATGATTTATAAAAATGAGTGCATACCTAGATTATATATCCCTGGTTACGAAGGAGGGATGGGCCTCCTTAAAAATGAGTACATGTATAGATCTACAGTTATGGGACTCCACACATCTGCTGACCTGGATAACCAAAGATACAAAACTGCATTCACAAATATGAAGGCACCCAGTACACCAAGACTGTTGCACCCTTCTTTATTCACAATCCACATGTTAAGCGCTTTCATCCAATTGCTGTTGGACTTCCTCAGAACAATGAACATTACTAACTCAACCTTTTATACCCCTCCCTGTAAATCAGTTAAACAATTAAAAGTAATTGGTAGGTTAAAATTCTCTTAAACACCAGTTAAAATTGCATAGTATTGTACCAACAACCAGGAAGTGACGTATCAATGGAGAGCTTATCAGGGGAATCAATCGGATTTCCCTTTAGAGGAAGGCCCGAGGTGGTCGGAGCGGCTGAGAAACAGGGGAGAAAACAACATGAGCAGAGGCAGTACAGAGCGGATGTACAACGAGCAAGGAGCCAAGTCGAAAAATTGGAGGAATCAGAGGTACCACCGGAATTAGTAGCATTAATTTCCATTTCAGGGGTGCAAGAGCAAGTAAGTGAAAACATTGATTCAATTGCCAATGTCGAGTTAAAAGCTTTCCCCTCATATGGAATTAGTCAAAAGAACTTTAACGTTTGGGAAGCAAGTAGTGAATTAGTGGAGAGTGGGCTTGGTTACAACCATTTTCCACTAGTGAAACAACAGATTTTGATGTATCCAGAGTTGCAAGAGACTGTAACAGCAGCATTTATAACAGGAGAAATGTGTTTATTGAAACAGCAGAAGAAATGGGTGAACCAATGCTTGAATTAAGTAGAGCAGGAGCCGATTAAAGTTCCCTTTCAAGTTTACTTCTTATTTGGGACATCCTTGATGGGTCTGATGTTACTGCATCGCTGTGTATGGGCCAAACTGAATATGGTAGATTTGAAAGGGACGTTGATTTGGTAGACAACAAGACGTACTACAACAGCGGTTTGAATACGCATAGAACTGAGGTGGAAAACAACATTGGGGAAGCTTGTGATAGCAACGAGCTGAGAAACTTCAGTCAGCATGCCATTAATAATTGTAAAAGGGGCCTCAAACATAATGATGCACTCTTAGAGAGTGATGTGAGTCTTTGTTTGTTTGGAGACGATGTCTACAGCCATGATACCACTGATTTGATTACCGGTAATGGACTTTTCATTTTAAATGATCCGGGCTATGGTGCTGATAGACCTCATGGTACCACTGACAATATTTATGATGACCAAGATGTTTGTACTGTTAGAAATAACAGTACCCATTTTGTTCCAATGATAAATAATGACATGGGAATTTGGGGCATGGATGGGCATGTTGAATTCAGGCAACATGCTGTTAATGGTGAAAGTAGTCTGGATAGCAATGATGTAATTTTTGACAGCAATTTGAGCTTATATCCAGTTCAAGATATAAATGTTAGTACTGAAGATATTGCTGATAGCAGGTCCACTATTCTGAATAGTTTTATTTATAAAACAAATATGAATTCATCTGGCGATAGTGAACAGATAGACATTAGTCTGTTTCTCAATGTCATGGCTGAAGCAGATAGTACATGTGATAATAATGGTCCAAACATTATAGTCAATTTGGCAGATGGCTATAAGGTTTATAATAATTCCAAGAATTCTATTAATACAACACATGCTGATTTATTAGCAAAGGGATTCACCTTTGTGCCAAGTAGGCGGGGTGATTTGGCGAATATCCTAATAGACTTAAAGTTGTTTACATGAAAAATTAACCTAAAAGCATGGCTTAATGGGGGTAAGGCATGAAGAGCCAGGCAAGGTGTTGAGGAAACCTAGCTATTTTAACCCCCCTTTGAATTGAACCACTGGAACATATGAGAAGGTTTGTGAAACGGATATAAGGGACAGTTATAGGCCATCTAAAACCATATAACAATCTGACACATGAGGAAAGTGATTTATTGTTGGGATTGGTCAGGGATACCAGTATCTGAATAATGAAACCGGATAAGGGTAGTGGTGTTGTGATTCCTGATAGTAATGATTATTCAGACAAGATGAACACGTTGTTATCTGAGGATACATACCGCGAAAGCAATCTCAATTAAATATATATAGCCTACAGAAAATTAGATCTGCTGATAGAAGATATGTTATATCAAGGGCAAATAAACGAAAAGGATTATCATTTTCTCAAAAATGACTACCCAGTTATACTGAACATTTTTGGTATCCCAAAAATCCACAAGGGCCTTGAATTTTTGCAATTCAGGCCCATTGTGGATGCTAAAAGAGCCAAGATGTGCTTTATTTGTAAATATTTGGACCATCATTTGCAAAAAGGATTGGGGGGCTTCTCTTATATAACAAAGGGTTCTTGGCAATTCTTAGAACATTTGAATGGAGTAATTATTACTGAGAACACATATTTAGTTACCATAGATATACATAACTTATTCTCAGTAATACCCCATGACATTGGGATAGAATGTCTGGGGAAGCAATTGGGGAGAAGCAACCTTTTTGATTAGGATGAAGTTAACGTCCTTACTACACTAATGGAGGTGGTACTAAACAACATTCTACCCTTTGAGGGACAATATTTCAAACAAGTGACTGGTGTAGCTATGGGGGCAGCTTGCGCCCCCATATATGCAAATTTAGTTATGTCCTACTGGGAGCAAGAACACATTTCCCCAGTGAATTTTGGGCATATATAAGGCATTACACCTGATTCTTGGATGATATTTTTATTGTGTGGGAAGGAGACGAAGAGACGTTGAAACACTTCTTGCAGTACATTAACCACACAGTTGATTTCTTTAAATTCACCCATGAATACAGTAGGGTCAATATTTCGTACCTGGGCATTAGCTTAACTATTGACAACAGGAGTAACATCTTGAAATCCAACATCTTCAAGAAGCCCACATTTTCCAATTCTTATTTAGAATTTGGTAGTTGGCACCCCTACCATCTGAAGAAATATATTGTCAAAGGACAATATGTAAGGGCTGCCAGAATTACATCAGCTGACCAAGATTTTTTTATTGGAACTTGAGTATATGACAAGCTTATTTATCAAAAGGGGTTGCCCCAAGGCTCTGTGTAAAATTTTGGCAGAGGAGGTCAGACACAAAAGAACTGAGGGTGTCTATAGGGCCATTTTGAATGGGAATGTGGACTATGATAATGGCAACGGTTTTAGCAGGCCACGCAACAACCAGGTAGATATAAAAAGCAAAATGGGGAATGATTTGTTGTTTATCACCATGTATAATCAAGATGTTGAGTGGGTAGTTCGCATCATTCTGAAAAACTGGAGGATATTAGTAGGTGATGGCTCCCTTGTAGATAAGATAGGGGGTCCTCCAGATGTTTTAAAGAATTTTTGGAAATGGGGGCTCATATCGACTCACAACAAAGCAGTAGAATGCCTGGTAATTTTAAATGTGGCAGATGTAATGCATGTGCATATATTTGTGAGACAGGTGGTACTGTATTCATTAATGGAAGAAAGTTCTACTTTCATGGTCATTTCAATTGTAACAGCAAAAATTTAATTTATATGGCTAAGTGTCAGCATTGTTCTGCCTTTTATGTTGGCAAGACCAGCAGGCAATTTAAGGACAGAATTAGAGAGCACAGTGCTGACATTAAAAATATGAAGTCAACGAATGCCTTAGCCAAACATGTAATGCAAAATCCAAACCACATGTTTCAATTTTTGGTATTATAACAGTTGGTGAAGGACAGGCAGGGCAGGGTGATTGACCTGGATTTAGATGTATGCGAACTAAGGTGGCAATTGAGATTGGATATCACCATTTTTCCTGGCATTAATGACAGTGACAGTATTGCAGCCATACTAAAAATTAAACACATTTTAGGTTAACATACACAACACTGGTGTGCGTAGCATTTATTTAATTTACTTGGATAAGTTGGCAACAATTTTTTGATACTGTTTAGTATTTTGTCAGAATGAGACAGTATTCTGAATTTTAACATGCATTTTATGTGTCTAACAAATAGGTGGGGTTGGTGCAATACTTTGCAATTTTAGCTGATGTTTAAAGGAATTTTAACCTACCAATTACTTTTAATTGTTTAATTGATTTACAGGGAGGGGTATAAAAAGGTTGAGTTAGTAATGTACATTATTCTGAGGAAGTCCAACAGCAATTGGATGAATGCGCTTAACCTGTGGATTGTGAATTGTGAATAAAGAAGTGTGCAACAGTCTTGGTGTCCTGGGTGCCTCACAAGACCCAAATGTAGTGAAAGTTTTGAAACATGAGGAGAATAAATCTAAGATGACTTCTCTGCTTAATCTAGCATAAGCATATTGGCATCAAGCAGGAATGGAAATCAAACCAGAAGGAGATAAAAATCAGGCAGCAACTGAATGTGCCAAAAAAATAAAAGAAAGAATATAAGGTGAAGGACCAGATGAGAAGGCAAGAAATGTGGAAAATGCATAAATATAGTTGCAAGTATAGAAAACTTCTGTAAGAACCTCATGTTGATCAGAAATGAACACAAGAATGGTTAAAGAGAGGCAGATTCAAACCAATAGATGAAAGGTTAATAATACTGGCAGCCCAAGGCAGTGGGCTCCATACACATTGGTTGAACATGTGGGAGAAACAGACAAATGTAGGTTTTGTAAAACTGATTTGGAAGCAGTCACACACCTCGTTGCTGGTTGTGACATACTAATGGCAGAAGGACCGTATACTGAAAGGCATAATAATGTGGCAAGACTATTGCACTGGGGATTGTGCAAACATTATGGTACTAAAGTGGCTGAAAAACACTGGAAACATGAGCCACAAAGTATCATAGAAAATAATGAAGTTTACATCACATGGGATCATCCATTACCAACATTTCAAAAGGTAGATATTAGAAAACCGGACATAGTGGTCCATGAAAAGAAGACAAAAGTAGCACTGATCATTGATATCACTACACCCAGTGAATACAGTGTCCTACGTACAGAGAGACACAGAGTCATAAAAAATTAGGAATCTTGATTGTCTTATTAGCACCAAATATATGTACAATGGCAGAAGAGCAATGCGTATTAGAGAGCAATGTGGAAGAAATATACCCAGATAGCCCCAATAGTAGTAGGAGCAATGGACCTTATAAAAAAAAATCTACAATCACATTTAGATATGTTACCAATATATGTAACTCCATACAAATTGCAGAAGGAGTCACTACTGGGCATACTGTGGGTGCTGCAAAGAGCACTTCTGGCTGACATCAAAGACTGAAACAATACTAATTTCATGAACTTTAATTGTACTTTGACTTTGGAATGGGGTATACTCCCTTCATGGTATTAGAAATCCAAAAGCTTTGGAGAAATTACGAAAAAAATTGAGAGGGTCCCAAAGGACAGACAGATGCAGCAAGAGATGGAGAGCAGTTAGGGGTCACCACAGCAGAACTCCGGTCCACTAATGTTTGGTAGTGGATTTTTACGTACCGAGTTACCAGCCCTGACGCACAGCCTTCAATGAAGGCACGCCCATTCACGCATGCCTCCACACAGAAGACGCTCTAGCTGAGAATTGAATGGGACAATGTCTTGCTGTGAGGCAACAACGCTACATATATATATACACATATATACACACATATATATATATATATATATATATATATATATATATATATATATAAATATATATTTGTGTGTGTGTGTATACACACATACTGTATCTATTTAAGTTTTATACACACACACACACACACACATATATATATATATATATATATATATATATAAATATATATATATCTACATGGATCTACTTCACAAACTCGAAGTTTTAAAACTTTGAACTGCAAATGGTTGAGACCATATGATCAAAGTTTTGAAACTTTGAAATTGTAATAAAAAAAAAAATAATAAAAACAAAAAATGTTTTACATTTTCACAGGGGGCAAGCCCCCCTGCACTTCCCACACTCCCTGCTAAATGGGTTCCTGTCAGAAGAACGAAGGCACATTATGTCGAATGCATCTTTGTCGAACTGTAAATGTCGAAAACGCAAAATGATGAAGCGACTTTTAAGCAAATTCTTTCCCTGGGAAAGAAGTCGCTTGGCTGCTTCTGTCACTTTGCTGTTTTCGGCACTGTAGTGCGATCTCGGAGTTGGTATATTTAAGTAGGGGTGTGGGGGGGGCACAGCCCTCACATGGGAGGTGAAGCCCCCCACTTAAAATAGTGTTTAGTGTGTTTTTTTTCGGGGGGGGGGACACTGAATTTTTTCCCTGCGAAAAAAATCGATGTTCTGGCTGTTCGCTCTTTTTTGTTTTCGTTCTTTTGTGGTCGATATAACAGCATTTGATCTTTTGATCATTCGCTGTTATAACATGGACCCTGCTAAATAAATATACCAACTCCAAGATTGCATTACAGTGAGGAAAATGATAAATTTCCTGTTCCATGCTTTATGGCGATCTCCATTCAAATCGTTAGAAGTTTCAAAACTTTAATCTTATGGTCTCAACTATTTGCAGCTCGAAGTTTTGAAACTTCAAGCTTGTGAAGGGAACCTATATATATATATATATATATATATATATATATATACACATATATATATATACACACATATATATATATATATATATATACACACACATGCACACACAGTACATACACAGATATATTTATACATGAGCCCAAGATGCTCAAATTCCACTACCTCACAGCCGGGGACACAAGTAGCTGTTAGCTGATACGAGCAGCTGCTTGCACTCAAACTCGAATATGACATCAGGCAAGCAGCAGCCACACAAACCACTCCTGTCCAAGAGAGGAAGTGAAAAGAAGTGCTCACGAACTAGGAAAGTGAGGAAGGGAAGTGGGAAGGGTGATGTTAGGTTTAAGGAAGGAGATGGTGAGTGTAGTGTGGATCAATTGGGAACTTTAGGGTTAGGGAGGGGGATGAGGATTTTAGGTTTAGGGAGCAACTGTTGACTTTACGATTAGGGAGGGGGAAGGGGATTTTAGTTTTAGGAACTGATCAGGACTTTAGGGTCAGGTAGCGGAAGGGGATTTTAGGTTTAGGAAGTGATCAGGAATTTAGGTTTTTGGGAGGGGAAAGGGGATTTTAGGTTTATAGAGAGATTGTGAACTTTAGGGATAGGCACTGGGTGGAAGTTTTTATGGTTAGGATCAGGGATCTGGTAGGACTAGAAAACATAAAGGAAGATAAATGAATAAGAGTTAGAACACTTGCCGAAACAAGCAAGTGGCAGTGTAGATGTGTGTCTTCACCAAATGTGTCTCAAGCACATATACATAATAGTGCACAAAAATGTGTACTCCTATAAATATGCACAAATATATATACTTATATGTTATATGTAAGTATAAGTAAATTCATTAACCCATATTACATATAGATATACACATATACATATATACTGTTAGTACAACACCGAATGGTTAAAGCCTTTTACTAAACCTTCTAGTAATGCAGGCAAAAGTTGCTGCATTACTTACAAGGTTTTATGATGCATAAGGCTAAGGAGCAGATATTTCTAATTTATTGATGAAGGAGGCATTATACCTTACAATACCATTAAAAACAAAACCTGGAGGATGTTATGCAGAAAACTGAAGAATAGCTGTGTCAAAAATCAAACTTTTTATTGATTTATGATAACTGAATGTGTTTATTTTTCAATGTTTTCTTTTTTGTTTTGTATATGCATTGCCAAGACGTGTTCATGCCCAAAGTTGCAATTCCTTACTATAAAAGCAGGATCAGAAATGATCAGGCTTCAATGTCAGACTGCTTTGGGTGTGGCTCCAGGATGAGTAAGAGGTTGGCTTTGTTCTGCTGCTCAGAGAAGCACAAAGGGATGGCTAACTAAATGCTAATGACAGACAGAGTAATGCGGGTCCTCCTGGTGGAGGTAGAGTACTCAGAAACAGGTGATGTGATAATGTTGAGGGGTTGCTAAGGTCTCCCTGCAAGTGTTTGAATCTGCCTCTTAAACTTTGTGGAGTTTTGTATGTGCCTCACATCAAAGTCCTAAATAAATACTTCTAATGACATATTCTGAACATTATTTACAGAATCCAGCAACAGTAAGAAAATGTTTAGGTCATATAAAAAGAATTTCACACTTAAAGAAAGAAAAGATAGAAAGAATACAACAAGAACAAAGATAATTTATCCAGCAGTTCTTAAAGAATCAATGAGTATTGCGGTTTTGTACTAATGGCTTCTGATGCACTAGAATAAAGCAAACTGAGTCTATGTGTGTCATAAAAAGGAAAAAAAGTCCAGACTGATTACTGGTTTAAAAATCATAAATTTGCAGGCTGACTTTCCACTGACAATCTCAGTTTTTACACTCATATACAAACAATAAAACTGCTTTGTGTGTAATAAATATCACATCATACAAATGTCTTACAGATATTTTTAATGCAACTATGCTTTTTATATCTCTACTGGTTGCATTTAGTCTGTGCTGCAAAGGTAAAGCTTTTGCTCTCTGTCCTTTGAAATGTTTTTGTTGCATTCTAATGTCTCTCTTCTGTTGTATTTAACTACTCAATACTGTCTTCTCTTCAGCTGCAGTTACTTGTGCATCTCTATATGCAGTTAAGCTACTCTCTTCTCTCCCTGCCTTCTTATTGTCCTCTTCATAGGCAGGTTCATAGGTAAATACTAGGCAATCACTTTGCAGACTATTACATGTCTAGCCAATAACCACATAGTAACCAAAGGTGAGAACCAAACCATGTACCTTGTGTCTGTGAGGTAAACACCTTAACCAATATGCAATTCCCCAACTCTCCTTTATGTTTTGACCTTTTCTTGCTTCGTATTCACCACTAGCCCTAGCACAGTGGCTTTCATATATTGGAATCCTTCTGTTATTTAGGTTGAGAATACAGTATGTTTTCTTGTGCATGTTTGGGAATTTTGCTGGCCTTACTTGTCTGTATCTTCCCTTAATATGCATATACACATATGTATTTACATAGTATTCAGTGGTTGCAAACATTATGCCTTTATCTGTTCTGTTACACATCCTTTGCAGTTCCCAGTCATTTCTCACATCTTGGATTCAGCACCACAGGACTTTCTAATTATTAATTATCCTTGTTTACATTTATACACTATAGAATAATTATAGCACTTTTTGGTTTTGCTCTTGGGCTTGATCTTGGACGAAATGGGTCTAGAATGTAAAACTTAACCTTCTCAGTTAACAAAATATTTTATTTCTTTTCTCACTATATAACCTACATCCCTCAGCCTTCAATTTGTGTCTTGCCTTCTGCCTGACATTCCAGAAAGATCTCCCTCTTCATTAGTTTTGTTGATAGGTTCATAGATTAGTACTAGGCTAACTACCCTTGTGGGCCATTTCAAGCCTAGCCAATTACCCCATGTGAGAATCAAATCCTGCACCTTGTGTCTGTAATGTAAACACCTTGATTTGTTGTATGCTCAGCAATGCAAGTACCAACATTATAGGAATACTGACATAATATATCAAGAAGATAAAAAAGTAACTTGACAACTAAACAGTAAGCTACATTAAGACTCTCTACTTGATATGATGACACCTCTAAGTAGTCAGAATTAATGCAAATAATACTTTGTGATGGAAAATCCAAACTTTGACAACAGACTCAGAAATTGTCAACAAGCTGTCTGTTTGTGAATTTCATTTGCAATGCTAATGAAGATACACAAACTCCATTCCTTTTGGAAAAAGAAATAGAGAAAATGCTTCTGACAATCTGATACATATTGCAGCATATGTATTTTTGCAGTACTATGCACTGTACTTCACATATGCCTTACAGTGCTTCATACAGTTTATGAAAGTGATCATTTTTAGTAAAATGCAATCATTGCTAAAGAAATTAATTTAATCTGGGCCATGGTACTAGGATAAATGGCCAGCCAAAGAATTTCTTGTTTAGCTAGTATTCTTTACACTTACATAGCTTACAGTTCTTATCCAATCAGGATTCTTTATACTTACTACAGAAATCTGTCCTGCAAGTAAAGAAATAGTGATTATATATGCTTGCATGTAATCAATCTCTATGCATAAATTGAAATGCATGTTTCAAACAGGACTTGGAAACTGGTATCTCAGAACAAGTGACCTGGATTTTACTGAAACTATTCTAAGAAATATGAAATAACCTTTAAATTAACCACATATAATTTGGAAACATACAGTACCCAGCAGAACTGCATGCCATCCAGGTTTTACTTTACACATAACTCACAGGAATGATATTGTGCTTTTCTATAGATCATTTATTTGGGACTGAAACATCAACCCAGTTCCATTTTAGGCATATATGCCTGTAACTGTGACATTCAAAATACCAATTCTGTATTTCCTAAATAAGTCACAGACAAAATGTTACAGGATTAGTCACACTGGAGTACCTGCCTTAGTTGCAAGGCAAACACCATTTTCTTCACTTACTCTTACCACATACAATTTGCCACAATACATATTTTAAACTGGAACTCTTTACTGTGATCCATTCCTATAATTAAAGAGAAAATTGCCTGATAATTTACCTGTGAAAACCCTTAACAAGTGAATGATGGTTCATGCACATTTATAACATGCTTATAACACTATTAAAATACTTTCCATAGATACACTGGTACTATTTTCAAGATACACTGGTACTATTTTCACAGATTTGGTTCACAAACATGTCCATTGCTCCCTTCTCAGCTTTAAGGCAAACAAATATATTACCATCTAAACTAACTAAAACAGAATCTCTTGATTCCGATTAAATCTCAGCACCTCACAATATCAACAAATGAGTAACACGACTGGCACAAAAACCCAATAAATAGGCTGCCCAAGTTCACAAACGTATGCACTTAATTAGTGTGGATTTAAGGTCCAGTACTCATACCTGCATACACACACACACGCAAAAAACTTTTCAACTGTCCCTGATTTCCACTGAAATGTTCGCTCTGCCCCACTTAATCCCTCTTAAAACTGGTTAGTTTTGGAGAAAAGTTAGTGAATTCTACTTAATGACAACAATTAGAGTAATAAACTTCTTTTGCTTTAGAAAATGCATATTAAATTCACATTCTCTTAATCTGTCAATGTATCAAAGTATCAAATTAATAGTAACAATATGTTAAAAGTGTCCATATGTGTCCCCGATTCCACTGAAATTTGTTGTCCCTTATTGTTTCACACACAGACACACACACACCTGACTGCTTCCCGTAACGCTTTTCTCAAAATATAAAATATACTTTCAAAATGTGCAGTGCAACTGTTCCTCACAACTTCAACTAGGGATATCACCTTGTTTTGAAGTTATTCGCTAAACAATCACATTAAGTAGTATTACCTTCCCTTCATTTTTGCTTAAATAAATTAAAAAGCAGATGTGTGACGAACCCTTTAAGCGTGAAACAGACTTTTATGAAACAAAACGAAGAACTGTTCTTCGATACAGGGTACAGTGAAAGGAATTAGTTCGCCTTCAGTGGTTGTTAACAAGATGTCGCCCTTACCTGTCCTTTTACCAAACTGGCGGCAAACTGCCTCATGACTGCTTCCACTGTGTATGCACTGGACCAGCCACGCGGCGTGAGAAGCTCCATGCATATGGCCCCTCCATCCAGCACATAGCCATTCTCTAGGCGGGGGCTCAGCACTCTTACAAAAGGCGGCGAAAATGGGAAATTGTCCGGGAAGGACAGGTTGAGCAGGATGAACTCTGTACTGGTTTCCTTCATGTCCTGCCAAAGTGCGGACTCCTTGTCTACTTGGTGTAACTTGACATTCCACTCGTATAGGTTGTCTTCCACCAGTTCCACCGTGATGAACTGATCCGTAAGCTTCTTAATGTCCTGCAACTCCTTCATCAGCCTTCTCGTCCTCACTTGACCGCAGTTCTGCCTGACGGGGATAAGTGAATGCTGCTGCGACACCGTGGACAGCTGCTGCACAGCGGTAGACGAGCTGCCTGTCTTATTGCCACCTTGCTGCCTTTCCTTACTTTCCTTGACGTTAGAATGTTTCTCCTTGTTGGATTGCTTGTCTTTTTGGGAATCGCCACTTTTCTTGTTCTTGTCGCCCTGGTGGATGATGTTTGTGTTGTCTGTGCCTGGGCTGTTATATTTATTGTTGCTCTTCTGATGCCCTCTGTTTCCCTTCAGCGACCCTTGATGATGATGATGATGCTTAGGATCATCCGTATCTCTTTCGTGCAGGCGTATCAACCCTATTTTCCGCAACAGAGTTGCCATATTTACTGTACTGTAGAAGCGGCACTTGTTGACTGGGGAAATCAAGAATGATCGCAAAAAACAGTAACAAAAAGAAGCAGTTGCTGCACCACCGATACTATGTCTAGCTGTCTCCGTACTGCTTCACCTCCGCCTTAACGGATCATGTATCCCTTTCATCAGGCTGCTGCACCACTCGGACTCGACCCGAGTCATAAATCAAAGCAGGAAGAAATAAGCAGAATTAAACGTCCCCTGACCTAAACCTGATCAAGCAGAGACCCCTACCCCAAGTGCTAGTTAGACGATTTGCTTTAATAAATCATCGATACCTGCATTAATGTATTAGTAATGCATTTCTTTCTGCTTCATCAGTTGTTGATCATTAGTTTTTACAATGCCGCTGTCGTTGGTCCTGATGATGGGGCTGGCATATACCTAAGTGCCGCTCACCCAGCAATTGCCACGATTTGGTTAATAATCGTGACTAATTCGCTTCTTCAGATTTTAAATTTAAATTAAAATAAAAATGTCCTATACCGTTTCAGTCAGTTGTTGTCACTATTTGAAATAAAAGTCTTAATAAGGCAGCATCTGTCTTCAGAGTGCGACAGATAAAAAATCACAAGACTAAGGAGACCAACAACTTCGTCCTTGGTTCCCGCAGTAGTGATACTGCAGGGGTAGATGCAGCGATGGTAAGCTGGAAAACAGCGCCAGCTTTAGCGAGCTGGCAGGCGACAGTCACAGCTTGCTTTACCGGAGACGTGTACAGAGATTTGAAGTCGAGCCCGCCTGAGAGTCTGTTATAACCTGACAAGCACTAGACAGATGCGTCCCACGTCAAACGCTGTACCTGCATTGTTTACTGGTCTCGGTCGGGAGAAGGTGCCCTTTGCCTGTCTGCAGGCTGCTTGCCGCAGTTATGATTGGCTCTTATAGTACAGCTTCGTACTAATTGAGTTTGGCTCCTCCTCCCGCACCCCGCGGGCTCTCAGCTGTTTGTTAGCCTGCCCTTTGCTGCTGCTGAGCCAGACATAGATAGAGACATATGTATTACATACACCATCACATTGCCTTGTCTGTCTTCTGTATCCCCTGTGTTTGTGTCTTGAAAATGTGCGAGACAGTGGCCTCACATACAACTAACCTAATCGTACAGCGAGATACCTAAACCTAACAAAATAAATTAAACTGATGATACCTCAGACAAATTAGTTTAAATAGATATACAAAGGAGGTGAAGAATAACCGTTGATAGTTATTACTCGTCCTTCTCGGCGATGCTGAAGTGAAAAATACATGTAAGGGTGTAACCAGGCATTGTCCTCATGCTTATCTGATTACACCGTTCTTGAATATATAATGTCTCTCAGAGGTCAGAAATATGAGAAATGGAAAATGCAGTTCCGGACCGGTCCACAGACAGAAAGCACTGGAACACAGGCATGATGCGATGCCTATGTTGGTCAAACTGTCCACTCCACTAGTTAGTGTTGCAGCCTTTTCAAATGCCCAACGTGGGGCATTTGTTTTACAGAAATGTGACATTTTGCAGGGCAAATTATACTGATAGGCAGTTCAAAACCTAAACTTTGCTTCTTCTTTTTTCCATTTAGTCTTGCTGACTTTGAGCAGTTTGTGTTGTTTTATGTAATATTAATGTAATTCAGATACAAAATAATTGTTTTATGCAAGCATTAGAGAAATCCTTAGAAGTATTTTTGTTCTTAAATCTCGGGTCATATGTTACTTTTTTTGCTTTTTTCTTAAGTGCCTAAGTAATTAGATATGGGCTGCCCTGGTAATCCTAAATAAAACACAGTGGTGCTGCGGTAGCGGTGTCGCCTCACAACAAGACGTTGTCGCGATCGAGTCTCAGCTAGAGCGTCTTCTGTGTGGAGGCACGCGTGAATGGGCGTGCCTTCGTTGAAGGTTGTGCGTCAGGGCTGGTAACTCGGCACGTAAAAATTCACTACCAAACATTAGTGGACTGGAGTTCCGCTGTGGCGACCCCTAACCGGGATAAGCCAAAAGACACAACAACAACAACATGACTTCTGTGCTCTGGCATATTCATTCAGATGTCAGAAGTAGTTTTTCACTGATGCCCAAGCTAATAATTGAAGAGTTTTGGTAACTTCAGTTATACACTAATTTATACAGAAACCAAATTGTCTAGAAATAGCTAATGATAGGTTTCTAGGTTCATAGGTAGGTACTAGGCTATCTGCCCGAGGGCATTTATAAGCCTAGCCAGAGTGTGTTGGCTTTCGCCGCTCCATTGATTAATTAACTGATCCTCTGTCAAGCAGAGCCAATGAAGTGATCCCAGGGGTGTATTTTCTGTTACCCATCCACTCGTCAAGGTTTCTCTTGAAGAGTGTTAGTGAAGGGCTCTGCCTGATGTAATTTGGAATTTTGTTCCAAACCATGGGGAGTTTCTGTGACAGGAATCTATCCCTCCAGCATGTTCTATTTATTGTTGTGGTGAGGTTTAGCTCACTAGAGCGCATGGCTCGCAGTGACTTGGATTTCTTTAGGTGGAGCATGCCCATCAATTCTGAGTTGGACATGGCTTTGTAAGTCAGGCAGAGATTACCTCTGAGTAAGCGATATGCCACTGAGTACAGCCGGTGTTTTTTCAGTCGGGCTGCATAGGACATATGTTTGAGGCCAGTAATCCTCCTGGTGAGGTACTTTTGTGGTCTTTCCAGCTGTTGGAAGTGTCTTGTGAGGTACATCCCAAATGGGGCATTGTACTCTATGATGGGTCTAATGAGTGACGAGTAGAGGGGCACTATAACCTCTTTATTTCTAGATGCAAACCCTTTAGTAATTAGATGGGCCACATAGAAGGATTTCCTAACTACTATGGCAATATGATTGTCAAAGGAGAGATTACTATCTACCTGGGTCCCCAGATCTCTTATTACCTCTTCTGTATTAAGGGGGCTGCCACCTATGTGGTAATTCATGGGTGTTTTGTTTTCCCAAATGGGATGACTATGTATTTTTTGGCATTTAGCTTGAGGCCATGACTTTGACACCAGGTGTCCGTCTCATTAAGGCCCTTTTGGAGGATGTCCGTGTCAGCCGGAGAGTCAATTATGGCTCCCAGTTTGCAGTCATCGGTGAACTTGGTTAGCCATAGTCCTCCTGTGTTTGCCTGTACTTCTGAGAAGTATATGCTGAACAGTAGGGGGTCCCAGGACCGAGCCTTGTGGGACACCACTTGTGACTGGTTTAGAGTCGGACCTAGAGCCCACTATTCTTACCATGTGAGTTCTGTCTGTAAGCCAGCTGGCAACCCATCTCATGACGTAGGGGTTTATGTTTAGGCTGGTGAGTTTTTCTGTAATACCCGAGTGGGGAATGGTGTCAAAAGCCTTGGTGAGGTCAAGGTAGGCTGTGTGAACCACCTTTCCCTCATCTATGGCCTTGGTGACTGTCTCAAAGAAGTCATCCAGGTTTAGTAGGCATGATCTGTCTTTAACAAAGCTGAACTGGGTCGGGTCAAGTGTTTGGAGGTTCCCAATGTCTTTGTTAATGAGTTCCATGATGATGCGCTCCATAGCCTTGCAGACCAGGCTAGTCAGGCTTATGGGGCGATAGTTACCAGGGTCAGTTGTGGCCCCTCCTTCGTGGAGAGGAATGACCATTGCTGTGTACCATTCTATGGGCATGTAGCCTATGGAGAGGCTGAGGATGAATAGCGTGTTTAGGTGGGGGGTTAGTTCGTTGTGTAGTTCATGCAAGACACAGCCCGGGACACCATCTGGTCCCATTGACACTGTGCTTTTGGCTTTTGAAAGGGCTGGTTTCACCTGTGCGTCTGTGATTTTTGGGACACTACACTTTTCCAGTATTGTTGTGGGCCTGTTTGGAGGTGAGAGGGGATGTGAAGTTTGCACTGAATCTATCTGCCAGGATGCTGGCAATATCACTAGGTTCAGTATATTTTGTGCTATTTTGCACTAGTTCAGTGCATATCTGCGAGTTGCCACTTAGATTCTTAGCATAGCTAAAGAAAGCTTTGCGGTTATCTTTTGAATCCTTGGCTATTTTTCTTTCGAAGTTAGCCTTGGATGATTTCATGAGGGACCTTAGTTTCTTACTGATACTGATCAGGGATGTCTTTCCTTCTTGGGATTTGCTTTTTTTCTGAACTAGTTTCCTCCTTCTATTGTATAGCCTATTTATTGCAGGGGTCCACCAAACTGGTTTCCTTCTCTTAGAAGAGTGAGTCTTGGTTTTGCTAGGGATGGCACGATCCGTGCATCCTTGTAGGTGCTCATAGAGTGCATTTTTAAAGGTTTCTTCATCTTGGGCAGCATTATCCTTTAGCGTGGCGGCTGTGAAACTTACCACCTCTGTCTTAAGTAAGGTGAAGTTTGCTTTAGAAAAGATTTTTTACTGTGGTTTCTTTAGTTGGGGGTGGTGGTGGGGTGTGGACATCCAGAGTGATTAGTTTATGGTCTGATCTAACCAGTGACATGTTGACCTCCGGTGTGGAACACCTGTTGCCCATGCTGGTGATGACCAGGTCCAATATGTTTTCAGCTCTGGTAGGGGAGTTTACCAGCTGATCCAGGATGTTTGAGTTGATGAATTCCAGGAAGCGCTGGGCCTGGGAATTTGTACTCGAGTAGTTTTCCCAATGACTGGTAGGGTAATTGAAATCGCCCATTATCAGGGTGTTCAGTAGGACCTTCATGTTTTCCAGTGTCTCCAGAAAGGTGGAGTGGTGGTCCTGGGTCATGGAGGGTGATCTGTAGCAGGCCATAATTTACATTGCAGATTTGCCTGATGTTAGTTGCACATGGATGATCTCAGAGGTGTCATGCTGTGCCACTAACCTGGAGGTGTAGGTATCCTTGATGAATATGGGTACACCCCCTCCTTTTGTGTTTCGGTCTGTGTTCTGTGGCCGAAACGTGTGGTATGAGTTGTAGCCTGGTAATGCTGGGATGCACTCTGGAGCCTTGAACCAGGTTTCAGTTACTGCACAGATGTTGACATTCTCCATACTGAGGAGTGCTTTGAGTGCGTGCATTTTGAGATTTAAACTCCTGGCACTGAGTAGCATAACCCTCAGTTCTTTGTTAATTGTGCTGTTTATGGAGGTGGGTTTGACTTTTGAGCCTTGCCTAAAAAAGGCACTGTGGGGGCAGCAAGAGCCTTGGCCAGTATTCGAAAGCTTAGGGGTGACAGGTGCAAACCATCTCTTGCGAAGCAATGCGGCTTGTCGAGCATGTCATCCCAGGCTGACAGACACTGGATCCCCTTTGAATGACACCAGAAGCTTAGCCAATTGTTGAAATTGATCATTTTTCTTTATACTGAGGTATCATTCTTGGTGAGGGCAGGATGCTATTCAGAGTTAGGGTCATACCAGCCTGGGCTGCATGATCAGAGAGCTCTTCCATGTCTCTTTTCATATAGTCCAGGGAGGTACGTCTCAGGTCGTTCACAACAACATGAACAATAACAGAGTCATATTTGTACTTGTTCTGGAGTGACCTGAGTGCTTGTGTTATGTGGCGGATTCTGGCTCCTGACAGGCAGCTAACAGTAACCTTCTGCTTGTCCAGCCTAGTGAGTGGGATGTCAGTGTGCCTGAGTCACCTATTACTAATGTGTTAGGTATGTTATTTCGCCTTAATGGCTGTGATTGTGCGGCACACTGATTTTGTGTTTTATGTGTTGTCTGGTTTGTGACGGGAAGTGCAGGTTGTATATGATTTTGTTGCATATGATTACAGAATATGTACCATGTAGCAGTTAACTGTTTTAGCAATAATTCTGTAATTTGTACTCAAAGTAGAAACAGTTTGATAATGTTCTATTCTAACTATTTTCTTTATGAAATTGCATGCTTGGTAATACTCACTGTAGTATATTCATTTATTGTGAGAGTAAAAGTAATTCCATCATTACCTACAGCTATAGACTGGTCTACCATACTCACCCTTACAAATGCAAACACAGTCACTAGACAACTCACAGAACTTCTCATCTGCCTTCAAAACAGTCACTTTCCCCTAATTACCAATTTTTTCTAACACAGTAATGCAGACTGGCTAACCAAAGAATTTAAAGCACTGATGTAATTTTGTAATGAAGCCTAGAAAAGCTAGAAACAAGACCCTTCAACATTAACTAGAAAATATTACACCACTCTACAGAATATCACTTAACAGGCAATTCAAAATCACATAGTCATATCATGTTATCTAGAAATGAAACAAACGAACCAGAAGTCTGCAAAATGAAGGAGCAGACACAAATCCTTAGCGCTTTTGTCCAAGTTTATCCCTCATGAACTTCTTCAGAAAATGTTTAACCTCCCAAAACACACCCCTTAAATATACATAAATCATCACATGACTTTAAATTTCACATTTTTATTAAAGGCATAAAAGCATACCATAAAAGTGTCACCATAAAAATGATAATAATTATAGTAATGATGAATGCACACGTACCTTAAAACAGTGTATATATATAATACAATACAATTTTGTTAATACAAGAACATGTGCTGTCTAAATATTATTCTAATTAAAATTAGTATTATTTGAGTGCTAAAAAGCACTTAATGTTGATGCATTTGTTTAAGCCAGGAGCTCTGTCAGCTACCAAACTGATCTGCCACAGAGACTCCTTACATTCCAAAATCAGCTTTGTGTTCCCTGTAAATTCCATCTGAGGAACAAAGTCTATTACTGAAAAAGTAAACTTCTTAAAGTTTGTACATTGACTAGCATGCTTGGCCAGGGCATTAGTGAAATCTTTCTTCCTAATGGCGAGTTTGTGTTTATATATCCCCCATTTTAAACATCTAATAGTTTTCCCAAATGTAAAAACAAAAACAAGAATTACAAATAGCCACATATAGTATATTAGAACTCTCACAATCAAAATGTTTAAAAAATGTGCAAGAAGTGTTACTGATATACGTACATTGTTTACACTTCATACAAGAGAAAGTCCCTTTGACGCTGTTTTTGTTAACCAATGCAAACTTATTCTCTAATCCATGTTCCAAAATAGTCTTGATGTTCTTAGTTTTCTTGTACGTAAACTTAGGTTGTGTACCAATAATCTGTATAAGCTCTCTGTTGCCCATCAACACTTTCCAGTTGTCCTCAATTATGTGTTTAATGACACCCATCTCATTTATAATGGGTATGATTGATGAAATGGTGAAAGTAGTGTTATCTTTCTCTCTCCTCTTACTACTTACATCAAATAGCCCCCCTAATAATGGGTTTGGCAACAGACTTTCACAAAATGTTGACTTCATTCTGTATACCTGTAAGCCAAGCCTGACCATACCTTCTTTGTTCAAAAAAATGTTTCAGGGTGGTCATCTCCTGAAAAAAAGCTTGATCATCTGATGTAAATCTACTAAGACAAATAAATTGGCCCTTAATTACCCCTTTCTTCATGTGTCTAGGGTGTAAGCTATCTCTGTGCAAATATTGATTGACAAATACATATTTCCTAAAGATTTTACTTACAAAAGTATTGGTGGATACATCAAAGGCCAAATGTATATCTATAAAGTCAATGATCTTTCCATAACTTCCTACAGTGAATTTTAAGAATTCAGTCGTCTGATTTAAATCTTTCACAAAGGACTCAAATTCTTTCTCTTCACCAGTCCATAAAAATCAAATCATCTATGTATCTCTGGTACAAGATGATGTGAGACCACTGTGGATGTAAATAAAGATATCTCTATTCCCACATGGCCATAACAAGGTTGGCTAAGGCCGGAGCTACCCTATCCCCCATAGCCACTCTTGATGTCTGTTTATAGTATTGCTGGTTAAATTCAAAGTAATTGTTGTCCAAAACTATACCCACGAGTTTACAAATCATCTCAACTTTACCAGGTGCAAAATCAGAAAACCAACCAAGGTAATCTCTCAGATATTCTATACCTATGTCCTGATTAATACTTGTGTATAGTGAATCTACTTCCAAAGACACAAAATGAAATTCACCATGTGTGGGATTAATATCTCTCAGGATTTTCAAAAGATGCCAAGAGTCCCTTAAATAGGATTTTGCATGTTGCACAATTGGATTAAGCAAATAATCCAACCACAGAGAAATATTCTCTGTTTTAGACTTCTTGGCTGAAATAATTGGCCTAAAAGGTAGATTTGTTTCTCATTTGTGTACTTTGGGTATACCAAAGAAATGTCCCATACGTGGATGTTCAAAAAGCAAAGATTTATAGGTGTCATGATCTATGCTACCCTGACAAAACATGTCAAAAAGGTCAGTATTTACTCTCAACACAACCTAAGTTTACGTACAAGAAAACTAAGAACATAAAGACTATTTTGGAACATGGATTAGAGAATAAGTTTGCATTGGTTAACAAAAACAGTGTCAAAGGGACTTTCTCTTGTGTGAAGTGTAAACAATGTAGGTACATCAGTAACACTTCTTGCACATTTTTTAAACATTTAAATAGGACCATTTGGGTGAGTGAACATTTTGATTGTGAGAGTTCTAATATAGTATATGTGGCTATTTGTAATTCTTGTTTTTGTTTTTACATTTGGGAAAACTATTAGATGTTTAAAATGGGAGATATATGAACACAAACTAGCCATTAGGAAGAAAGATTACACTAATGCCCTGGCCAAGCATGCTAGTCAATGTACAAACTTTAAGAAGTTTACTTTTTCAATAATAAACTTTGTTCCTCAGATGGAATTTACAGGGAGCACAAAGTTGATTTTGGAATGTAAGGAGTCTCTGAGGCAGATCAGTTTGGTAGCTGACAGAGCTCCTGGCGTAAACGAATGTATCAACATTAAATAATAATAATTTTAATTAAAATAATATTTAGACAGGACATGTTCTTGTATTAACAAAATTGTATTGTATTTTATATATACACTGTTTTAAAGTATGTGTGCATTCATCATTACTATAATTATTATCATTTTTATGGTGACACTTTTATGGTATGCTTTTATGCCTTTAACAAAAATGTGAAATTTAAAGTCATGTGATTTATGTATATTTAAGGGGTGTGTTTTGGGAGGTTAAACATTTTTGGAAGAAGTTCATGAGGAATAAACTTGGACGAAAGCTCTAAGGATTTGTGTTCACTCCTTCATTTTTCAGACTGCTTCTGGTTTGTTTGTTGCAGTTTTTGAGTTTGGTGTGTTTTACACGTATCGTGTTATCTAGGCAAATCTCCATCCTACACTTACTCAAAACATTTTGGCAAGAAGTAAACAACATATCAGGTGCCCCCTCCCCACAAAAAAAAAATCTACTCAGGGCTACATACCTTGTCTATCTACCATTCTCTCTCCAGCAGACTTCCTCAATGAATTCTCCAACCTACTCTAACCTTCATCAAAACATCTCCCCAAACCCCATGCAGAACCAAATCCCCCAGAATATATACCACCTTTTACATCAGTAGAATAACAGTTTAACAGATTGCCTCATCGCTGAAGCAAATACAACTTAACTCTCCTACTGGCTCAGACAGTCTTTTTCAATGCTTCATATAGCATTGCAAAGAATTCTTACTCACGCCTATAGCCCAGATATATAACCTTTGCCTAACAACAAACATAATACCCTCCATATGGAAATTTGCTTACATTAGGCCAGTGCTAAAAATTCAAAAAACAACTAGCAGCAGTCATTTCCAACCAATCTCAATACTGCCCACACTGGGCAAAATCTTAGAAAACCTTATCACTGAGGAATTCATTACATACCTCTAAAATTATTACTAACTCTTTAATAAACACCATGGATTCTGGCCCAGAAGTACTCTGACTTCTCCATGGATCCTCACTGATCACAATCTTTGCAGCATGGATAAATGATACTTATACTTAACAGGTGTAGTCTTCATTGATTTATCTTTGCCCTTTGTGTGTGTGTGTGTGTGTGTGTGTGTGTGTGTGTGTGTGTGTGTGTGTGTGTGTGTGTGCTTGCGTGCATATGTATATACTATATAATATAGGTGTATGCATGCATACACATTTATATATGTGTGTGTTTGTATATATATATATATATATATATATATATATATATATATATATGTGTGTGTGTGTGTGTGTGTAGCTAGATGATGTAGATACATATTAAGCTACTAAAATTTGCATAAATACATTAATAAACAGAGGAAACTTATTCAGAGATTATTAAAACATGAGAAATAAGAGGCAGGCTAACAGTTTTCAGGGGCTTTATGACTATGCTAACTGAAGTAAGTGAGAGGGCTGATGGCGAGGGTCTGACAGACTGTATTGATTGATGACATTGTTGGGCTAGGTTAGGGATATGGCTACACTGATGAAGCTATATTTAACAAAGTGAGTTGTTCAGACGTGAAGGGCAGGGCTCAATGGATTGAGCAAAAAATACATACAAAGAATATGTAGCAGGAATTCGTCCAGAGGACTGGTGTGGGTACAGCAAGTCAAAATCAAGCGTCTTGTTTTAACAGCCCTTTGGTAACCAGGGAATCTTTTGAGCATCGTTAAAATTATTCATCTCTTTAAAAAAAATTCGTTTTCCTCAGTACCTTAGCCTACTGCTCAGATATACCTTAAGTGACCAAAAAGATACAACAGATTATATTCTGAATGCCTTCAGAAACTGATGCTCAACTATCTCAATCATTTTCATAGTTTCTCTTAGTACTGTCAGTATCCACTGATTTCCTCCAAGTAGACCATTCAGAGATGGAACAGCCTCGATGGAACATTTTCTGAAGAATGTAAAGACTCTTGTTCACTGGGCAAAGGAATTGAAGCAGGGTGCTCATGTGTTCATACAACTAAATTGCCATGAAAACGCGAACACAAAAACAGAGTACAAAGCTTGCTGGTAAACAATAAGCATTAGCAAACATAGTTTACTTGCAACTATCAGATAAGTATCAGGTTTAATAACACCTCATATTAAAGGCCATCTAGCAGTAATACAAAACTGAAGTCATACATCCATTCCAGATAAAGCACTCTTTTTTGCAGTCAGAATTATAAGAATATTAATAAGATGGTTTATTATTTCACCAACATGTTGGTCTGCAAATAAATGGGTAAATCTGCTACAAACAACAGTTAACCTTTTCAAAAGAGAATTCCTGAAAACTATTTTTCACCTGCAGTTAACTATTTCACCTAAGTAACTTGATCTTCTCATACATGACCTTGTGAAATATTTTATTTATTCTAGTTCACAAGATTGGTTTTCTCTAACAATAAACATTTGGGTACAGGAATATTTAAGAAAGTTCTCTCAGCAAAACACTAAAATAAATTAATTAGAAATGCTGAGATCAACTCCTCTAATATAGAAAAAGTTCTAGTGAAGTTTTTGCAGAGATGTCCAAGTTTAGAAGCCTAAGGTAGCAGAATAAATATACCAGTATCTTAAAGGAATTAATTTCACAAGGAAGAGCACTCAATAGATTTACCTCCAATCATATTTAATAGCAGTTTGGTGAGTCCTTAATATGATAAATGAAGAGCAAACTCCCCAAATGGCAGAGATCCTCAACAGCAAGAAACATTGTAGTGTGACTCAGTGGGAAAGGAGCTCTAGCCTGCGAGTGGACTCATTTACACCCCAGTATACCCATGAGACTAGCTATGTTTCAGTGAGTGACTAGACTTATCCAATAGGAAACCATCAAACCATTAGACTTGAATATGCAAATGTAAATGCTTACAGACAGAGCATTTGATTGGTTAGAAGAAATCACACATGTATAAACCTTGTTCCTTTAAATATGTACAATGGCTCTGCTAGCCAGAGACTAAGTCCAGCCCATAGTCTATGGACATTTGTATTAACTTCACAAACATGCAGATTTATTTATTTGTTTTGGTTATGTGCACGCGCACGCACGTGTGTGTGTGTGCATTTGTTTGCTTGCTTGCTTGTTTAATCTTCCCCATTCTGCCCATTACAGTTGGACATTCAATCCCTGGGAATTAATGCTGAATGTGATAAGACAGGTATGATTAAAACTACTTGGACAGACTAGCTCCATTCCTCTTATTAGTCTGCATTAACCGGTTAGCCTGTTTTATTCTATACTATTAGTATTTATGTTTATTTATGCTACTGTTTGAGTTCTCTATGTTTCCTGGAATATTTGTTCAGTTTCTTAACTATTTACATCATTATGCATTTTCCTGTTGTCATCTCTGGATCTTTTATTTTCATCAACATCATCATCATCAACACCTTTTTCCTATTTTCTACATGAGTTTGGGGTGTTGCATCAACTACCACCGTCTTTCATGATTCAATGTCACTCTCCTGCCTTCTTCAACAGTCAAGTTTAACTGTCACAGGTCTTCTCTGACACAATCTAGCCTTCTCTTTGCTGGACTCCTATATGTTCTCTCGTTGTCTTCCTTTCTGTCCCAAATCATCTTCACCAGATTGTCTTCTGCTTTTCTGCATATGTACCCAAACCACCACAATCTGTTCTTTTTCAGCTTCTCTGCAATTGGAGCTACTTGTGCTTTTGCTCTGATGTCTTCATTTCTTCATCTGTACCACAGTGTGCATCCTACCACCCCTCTCAGGCACTTCATCTCCATCAGCTCTAGCCTCCTCTGCTGCTCTGCCCCTACTGCTGAGGTTTCTGTAGCATACAGTTGTACTGGTTACAGCACTGTTTTGTACACCTCACTTTTCTGCTTCTTTGGTATTCTTTTGTCTTATAGAGAAAACAGATTTTTTTAAATGATTGCATTTATTTGATATGTATGTTTCCTGAGTTGATTTTAGATAATAATGTATTTTTATTTGGCGATAGATATTACTGGCAAAGATCTGGCGTAGCTGTGATGCTGCCAGCCCAGCTATCTGGAATTTTGTAAATAATTCTATGTCATTTGTGAATATTGATATGATTTATACAGAACTGTATGTTATATACTGAGCTTCAAGAATGTAACCACAACATACCCTACTGAAATATAGAAGATTAACTCACAAAACTTCAAGAAAATAAGTTGAAATTAATTATTTGCGATGTGCTATAAAAGTTAGTTAATGCAGCAAGAAGACAGGATGTCTAGAGCAAGAATTTTTTCTAGCGTCTTGGAGACAAGTATTTACTCTGTTTAAAATGTAAAGTGTTTTATTGCTCTGCGACTTCATAGCAGCTGCACATCTGAGAGATATGTACTTCTCACACAGAGATGTTAAAATTCTGTTTGTATCTGATAGCCTGGGAAATGAAGGCAGGTGACAAAGAGTGATGTCATCCAAGCTGACACAGCAGTAATGTTCGAGAGTAATTTCAGAACTCTCTCAGAGATAGACTGTGCATTTTGTATCTTGTCTTGGACCTAGAAACATCCACTCATCATCATCTGCATTTGCCTTGCTAATAGTAATTAACTAGGGAAAAGTAACTTTATATATATATATATATATATATATATATATATATATATATATATATATACAATAAAGATTAGTTTATATACTTTATTTATCTGAGACTGTCCTGCAATATTGTTTTAAAATATTTCCTGTGATTCTGAACTCTGAAGTAACTGTGTTTGTTACTGAATATTGTTCTTTTATTGTTTATTATTAAATATAGTTAAACCTTTTAATTGTGACTGTTTTTTTAGAGATATTTAAGCTCTTAGAGTACTTGCATACATATTTGGTTACGCTGAAAAGGCCACTCCAATAGTCTTGCTCTTGGTCACACTTACCATTTGGATAATAGTAATATTACACAGTAGGATTGGCCACCCTTTGTATGGGCCTTAAGTAGCTGATAAGTAGGGATTGGTGGCAGTGATAACTACCTTATTGTCTGGGCAGAAGGGGACATAGCTAGTAAACCAGTGCCAGCCGTTCCCAGGTGTGTGTGTGTGTGTGTGTGTGTGTGTTTGTATATAAATCAAATCTCAATGTGTGTGTGTATGTGTGTGTGTGAGTGTCAGCTACTTGGGCAGAGACGCGAAGCACTGGTTGGACAGAGAGGGTGCTGGAGGTCTTGGCTTCACCCCTCAGCTAAGATCTTAACCATATAACTGTGCCAATGGGGAGTCTTATTTGGGATCTAAAGAAAGAGGGCAAAACAAGCCCCCAGACTGTCTGTGATCTCTGTGTGCTCTTAAGGGAAATTCAACTTTACTGTGTGTGTACTTGTTATCCTCCCATTGTATACATACATCCCTCACTGTTGGCAGTGGTGAAGATTGAGGCTCCTTGATTACTGGGCCGGTGCGGGGGTGTCACATATTAATTGGTGGCAGTGGTGGGATAGCCACATCACATATTAATTGGTTACTGTAGCCTGTGTACAGTAGTTACTGAAAGTGTTTGTACTGTCAGTCAGTCACACAGTGAACATTCAGAGTTCATATCACAATTGTTTTATTTTTTTGTTAGCTTAATTAGTCAGGCAGAGAAGTCAAGCATGTCAGCAGATGAGTATGGCAAGCTGACAAGGAGCCAGTTGGCTGAAATATGCCAGGCTGGTGCATGCCAACTTGACTAAAGCAGACATGATTGCAGCTTTAGTCACAGCTACATCACAGAACAGCAACCAGGAGGCCGTGGAGATGTACAACTCTGAGAAAATGGACAGCTCAGCCTTTCCACAGATGACATAAAAATCTGTCTGGAGTTAAAGAGACTTGAGTTGGAGGCCATGCCTTTGGAAATAGAAGCAGCAGTGAGACTGAGACATCTAGAGACTTAGGAAAATAAACTGCAACATCTGAAAGCTGAGGAAAATGTGAAACTACAACACCTGGAAGGTGAGGAGAAGGAGAGGCAGAGGCAACATGAAAAGGAGATGCTGACTCTTTACCAGTGTCATGGAGGTAATGGGGAAGGGAGTAATTGAATCCCAGAAGCAACAAAGGTCAGTAAATTTCTTCCGCAATTTACAGAAGGGGATAATTCTGATAGTTTCATTCATATGTTTGAGAGTGTATGTAAACAGTATAATGCTGACCAAGGGATCTGGGTACAGTTCCTGACCCCTTACTCCATGTTAAAGGTATAACTGCAATTTCTAAACTTTCTGATAATGATTGCTTAAATTATAATAGAGTCAAAATGTGTTTGTTAGAATGCTTTAAGTTAACACTTGAAGCTTATAGAAAAAAGTTTCATGAGCATAGGTACAAGGCAGATGAAAGTCTGTGTGAATATGTTGTTGAACTAAGCACTTATTTTCATAGGTGGATGAGTGGATGTCAGGTCACTACTTTTGAAGGCCTGGCAGACCTTTTGGTGAGGGAACAAGCCCTTAGCACTTTACCTGAGGACATGATAATCTGATTAGCTAATAGACAATGCACTACTGCAGATGAGTTGGGGAAGAAGGGAGACCTATACCTAGCAAGCAGGGCATCACTGCACAGGAAAGGGACACCCAGTGCTGCTCATGGGTCTAAGGGAACCTATGGTGGGCAACCCAGTGTGTCCCAACAGAGTCAACCAATAGCAGGGGAAGCCACTAGTCCAGATACATGTCCAGGACCAAGGGTTAAATATTTAAAGGCAACTAGTGGGGCCATGTAGCATATAGATGTCCATGGAGGCAAGATGGGGAACAAAAGGTGGGAGAGCCAGTAAGTGGGAGTGATGAAATGCCAACAGTAGGTTGTCTTGAGACAAGAATGGTACCAAGCTACCACAAGAGGTTGTAGCCTATCTTAGTGAATGGGATAGCGGTAATTGCTATGAGAGACACAGCCTCTGACCTAACCATTTTGAAGCCTGCAATGGTTAAAGAGGAGCACTATTTGCTTGGGCAGTCTACTCCAGTCAGAGCTTTAGGAGGAACTCCATTCCATATACCTTTGCCTAGGGTTCACCTTGACTGGGAGGGTGGAAAAGGAAGCCAGCAAGTAGGTGTGTTTGAGGATATTCATGCAGATGTCCTGATAGGGAATGATTTGGATAATGCAATACTGTGTGTGCATGCAGTTACATGCAGTTAGGCTTGGAGAGAAGCATGTGGGTCTGGTAGCCTGGGGAAAACCCAGACAGACTGCACACTTACAGCCAGGACTGGCGAGGTGGTTACTTCAAGGAGGGAACTACACTGTAGCAGTGACACTGAACGTGAGCCACAGCTGCTTGAGGGTACTGATGTTTCCTTGGACAGAGTGACTGCAAGGGCAGAGGTGAGTAGTAGTACTACCCAGGCTGACAGTGAGGCACCACTGTCAGAGGATGCCAGACTTCCTCTGGAAGGGGAGATGGGAAGGGTTACAAAGACAGATTTGAGACAGGCTCAGCTCTCAGACCCTACATTAAAAGGTCTGAGGGAGGTAGCTAGTTAGGCACCTGATTCTCAAGGGAAAGGGGAATCTGTATACTGGGATAAAGGGTTACTGTATAGAGAGTGGACCCCTGAGGGAGGGCTAGAGGGTGAGAGAATACAGCAGTTGGTAGTGCCCAGAGCTTGCCATCTGGCACTTCTAGCCATAGCCCATGATATTCCCTTTGCAGGTCATATGGACATAAAACATATGAAGAGACATGTTATGCAGAACGTCTATTGGCCTGGGATTTCCAGAGATGAAACAGGGTACTGCAGGACCTGTGAGCAGTGCCAGAAGTTAGTCAAGTCAGGAGACGAGGTGAAAGCTCCTTTGATGCCTTTGCCTGTGATTGAGGAGCCATTTCAGAGGGTAGCTATGGATATTGTGAGGCCTCTGAGTACCCCAAGTTCCACAGGGAAAAAGTATATCCTAGTGATAGTAGATTATGCTACCAAATACCCTGAGGCAGTGGCTCTGTCCTTCATTGAGGCAGAAAAGGTGGAAATGCTATGTTAGAGATTTTCAGCAGAGTAGGTTTTCCAAAAGAAATACTGACTGACAGAGGTGCCAATTTCATATCAGATGTGCTGGCTTGTCTGTGGAAGTACTGTGGAGTGAAGCACCTAAAGACCACCCCTACCATCCCCAGAGTAATGGCCTTGTTCTGAGATTAAACTCTACACTTAAGATGATGCTATGGGCATTTGCAGACCAGTTTAAGAGAGAGTGGGACAAATATTTGCCCCCTCTGTTGTTTACTTACAGAGAGGTGCCCTATGAATCCACAGGGTTTTCACCCTTTGAGTTGTTGTATGGGCATAGGGTGAGGGGACCTCTAGATTTTATTCAAGATGAGTGTGAGTGTGAATCCCAGAAGGAGTCTATTGTGGCATATGTCATAAACCTCAGGACAAGGCTCAAGAAACTCAAAGGCCAAGCCCTTGAGAACCTGGCAGAAGCCCAACAGCAGAAAAAGGTCTGGTATTACAGGAATGCGTGAGCTAGACAGTATGCTGTAGGGCAGCATATAATGGTTCTCATTCCTGTCAGACACAACAAGCTGCAGGCAGCTTGGGAGGGACCCTACAAGGTGGTAAGGAAGGCAAGTGATATTAACTATATTTGCTTTAATATTGCTACACACTCAAGTGTGTTAGCTTACACTGCACTTTAACTGTTTGTAGTGCTGTTTTAGCTGCTTTTCTATAAAAAAAGATCTAAGCTTGTTTCCTGCCTTTCCTGTAACTAGCCTAGTCCAGATACAGATTTGCTCTATCCAGGACTATTTGTAAGCTTCTGAGCCCCCTCAAGCCTTTCTGTGTTGGAGGGAAGCCTGCTAGCTTATCAGTGGGAGTGGTAAGCACTAGGTAGCCTATCTACCACAAGAGTGGGTTCTGGCCCAGAAATTGTAGTTTATTGGAAATTTGGGCAGTTTTTTCCATCTCTTTCAACTTTCTGGTTTAGAAGCTTACATTTGCGCTTATTTCCCACTTTTCCTGTAACTAGTCTAGTTCAGATACAGATTTGCTGTATCCAGGACTGTTTATAAGCTTCTGAGTGGTGCCAAAGACTGCTCAATTTTCCCTTAGGTCTGCTAGTTCTCTCCTCTCCTGCACTTTTACTAGCTTATTAGTCTAGCACTTTGCCAGACTTCTTGTAGCAATTATTTTAGCACACAAAAGTGCTACCAGCACTAAACGCTCTACAAGGAAATACCTCCAGTACTTATTATTAATGCCCACCCCTCCAGGCATGTCTAAAGGTCAGTTCCCTGTGCTTTCTCCTATTAACCTGGTGAACTTGGGCATCCTGTGGCAATGTAGCAACTGTCTCATGTACACTGCCTACTCCCTCCTCTTACCTCGCAAGACTCAGACTTGCAAGAGATGCACTTATATATCCAAACTGGAAGCCACACATTCTCAGGCCAAGACTGGAGTAGCTGGTCAAGAGGAGAAGGTCATCACTTGCACCACACCACATGGAACACATAGCCCTCCAGTACACACACCAACACTGATTTCACATAAAAACACAAACCACAAACCACACACACACCTTTGTGGAGGCTCTCAATAATAATCTACCCAAACAGCAGAGACCCCCAAGGTAGAAACACACTTGACCGCCACAACACAACACTAATCATGAGACACATAACACTCCTAAACAGTGTGCCACACAACCAACTCCCCTAAGGCAAAACAGCATGCCCAACACACTAGTCATTGGTGACTCAATAGTGAGACACACTGATGTCCCACTCACTAGGTTGAATAAGGAGAAAGTAACAGTCAGCTGCCTGTCAGGTGTCAGGATCCACCACATAATACATGCACTCAGGTCCCTCAACAACAGGTACAAATATGACTCTGTCATTGTACATGTAGGTGTAAATGACCTGAGATGTACCTCTCTGGACTACATGAAAAGAGACATGGAGGAGCTCTCGGATTATGTAGCCCAGGCGGGTATGAGCCTAGCCCTGAGCAGCATCTTACCATCACCCAGATATATGCCACAGTACAAGTAGACAATGACTGATTTCAACAATTGGCTAAGTTTCTGGTGTCATTCTAAGGGGATCCAGCATCTGCCTGGATGACATGATTGGCAGACCTCTATGCTTTGCCAGAGATGGCCTGCATCTGTCACCCTTGGGCTTCCAGATACTGGCCATGGCTCTTGCCACCCCTATAGTACCTTTTTAGGTGGTGTTCCAAAGACCAAATTACCACCATAACAGCTACAAACAAATGCAATCTTAGGGTCATGCTGCTCAATGCTAGAAGTCTAAATCTCAAAATGCACTCACTCGAAGCACTCCTTAAAATGGAGAACATCGACATTTGTGCTGTAACAGAGACCTGGTTCAAGGCAGCAGAAAGCACCCCTGCACTACCAGGCTATAACTCATTCCACACCTTTCAGCTCCAGAACTTGGACCGAAGCTCCAAAGGCGGTGGTGTTTCTACATTTATAAAGGATGTGCACACCTCCAGACTGGTAGCCCAACATAATGCATCAGGGATATTTCAGGTGCAGATAACATTGGGTAAGACAGTGATTCAGGTCGTAGCCTGCTATAGGTCCCCAACCATGTCCCAAGACTCATACTTCACGTTCCTAAGCACCCTGGAGAATATTAGGGTCCAACCTAACACTCTCATACTGGGTGACTTAACTATCCCTCCATTAACTGGGAAAACTACTCATATACCAATACACTTGCCCAGTGTTTCCTGGAATTCATTAATTCGAATGCCCTGGACCAGCTCGTTCTTACCCTCACTAGAGGTAGCAACATCCTTGACCTGGTCATTACTAACATGGGTGACCATTGCTCTAAACCAACAGTCAACCCCTCCTTGGCTAGATCCGACTACAATCTAATCACCATGGAAATCCACATCTTTCCCAGCCCCCACCCCCCACGCAAAGGTAACCACCATGAAAAATTTTTACAAAGTTAACTTTGGGCTCCTAAAAACAGAGGTGGCCTGAAAGAGTCAAACAGACTCTGAGGGAGGAGATACAAGAAATGTTGGAACTACTGGTAATTCAGGAGTCTAGCAGTCCCTGGGCCTCCCCAGTGGTGCTGGTACAAAAGAAGGATGGCAGCACTAGGTTCTGTGTGGACTTCAGGAAATTAAATTGTCACACAGAGTCAGATGCGTACCCCATGCCTAGGACAGATGAAGCCTTAGAACAGCTGGGTGGTGCTAAGTATCTTACCAGCACTGATCTTACCAAGGGTTACTGGCAGGTGCCCTTGACTCCCAGTGCTAGAGAGAGGTCAGCCTTTGTGACTCCGTTTAGCTTTTCTGAGCTCACAAAGATGCCGTTTGGGATGAAAAATGTCCCAGTGACTTTCCAGAGGCTGGTAGATCATATCCTAGCAAGAGGAGGAGATTTCGCCCTTGCTTACCTAGATAATATTGTCATCTATAGCCATTCCTGGCAAGAGCACCTTCAGCATGTCAGGGAGGTGCTGGGCAGACTACAGCAGGCAGGATTGACAATTAAGCCCAGCAAATGTCAGGTGGATATGGCAGAGGTCTTCTACCTAGGACATAGAGTGAGGAGTGGTAAGATCAAGCCAGAATCTTCCAAACTGGAAGCCATTCAGGCATGGCCTGCCCCTGTTACCAAAATGCAGGTGAGGGCATTCTTAGGGACAGCAGGGTACAACAGAAAGTTTGTCCCCAATTATAGTATCATAGCTACTCCCCTCACAGATCTGACAAGGAAAAAACAGTCCAGATAAGGTAGTGTGGATCCCAGCATGTGAGCCATGTGAGCAGGCATTCCAGAAGCTTAAAGAAGCTTTGGGGAGGACCCCTTATGTTAGCCAGTCCAGATTACAGCAAAGGATTTGTTGTGTAGGTGGATGCTTCAAACCATGGTTTGGGGGCTGTACTTAGCCGGGTTTCCTCAGAGGGAGAAGAGCACTCAGTGGTTTATCTCAGTCATAGGTACCAACCCAGGGAGGAATGCTGTGCAGCTGTAGAAAAGGAATGTCTAGCCATAGTGTGGGCACTGCAGAAACTACAGCCTTATCTGTATGGAAGGAAATTCAGTGTAGTTACAAACCCTGATCCCTTAACATGGCTATATCAAGCCACCCAGCAAAATGCCAAGTTACTAAGGTGGAGGCTAGGGTTGCAAACATACGATATAACAGTGCAGCTCCACAGTGGGGTTAGCAATGCCAATGCAGATGGGCTATCAAGACAGGGAAAGGGGTAAGGTATTCCCAGATAGGCTTGGCCCTCTCAAGCAACATTTCTCAAAGGTCACTTGAAAAAATAGCTTGAGTTTTCGGGGGGGGGGGGGGGGGTTGTGATGCTACCAGCCGAGCTATCTGGAATTTTGTAAATAATTCTATGTCATTTGTGAATATTGATATGATTTATACAGAACTGTATGTTATGTACTGAGCTTCAAGAATGTAACCACAGCATACCCTGATGGAACATAGAAGATTAACTTACAAAACTTCAAGAAAATAAGTTGAAATTAAGTGCTTTACAATGTGCTATAAAGGTTAGTTAATGCAGCATGAAGACAAGATGTCTAGAGCTAGATGTTTTTCTATTGTCTTGGAGAGAAGTAATTTCTATGTTTAAAATGTAAAGTGTTTTATTGCTCTGTGACTTCCTAGCAGCTTCATATCTGAGAGATATGTACTTCTCACACAGAGATGTTAAAAATTCTGTTAGTATCTGTTCACCTGGGAACTGAAGGCAGGTGACAAAGAGTGGTGTGATCCAAGCTGACCCAGTAGTAATGTTTAATAATAATTTTAGAACTCTCTCAGAGAAAGACTGTGCATTTTGTATCTTGTCTTGGACCTAGAAACATCCACTCATCATCATCATCTGCATTTGCCTTGCTGATAGTAAGTAACTAGGGAAAAGTAATTTCTCTTCGATATATATATAGGAATATAGTAAAGATTAGTTTAGATGCCTTCTGTATTTATTTGAGACTTCCCTGCAATGTTGTTTTAAAATATTTTGTGTGATTTTGAACTCTGAAGTAACTGTGTTTGTTATTGACAATACACCTGTGTTGAGTCGAACGGACTGCACAGTGAATAAATATTTCTACTTCTGAAGCCGTGGAGTCTGTGTTTTTACTGTGTTTGTTACTGAGTATTGTCTTGTTCTTTTATTATTTATTATTAAATATATTTAAGCATTTTAATTGTGGCTCATTTGTTTAGAGATATTTAAGCTCTTAGAGTACTTGCATATATATTTAGTGACACTGTATAGGCCACTCAAATAGCATTGCTCTTGGTCACACTTACCATTTGGGTAATAGTAACATTACACAGTAGGATTGATCACCCTTTGTAAGGGCCTAAGTAGCTGATAAGTAGGGATTGGTAGCAGTGATAACTACCTTATAGTCTGGGCAGAAGGGGGCATAGCTAGTAAACCTGTGCAAACCTTTTCCATGTGTGTGTGTGTTGGGCAGGGACATGAAGCACTGGTTGGACAGTGAGGCTACTGGAGGTCTAGTCTTGACTCCTCAGCTAAGATCATAACCCTATAGCTGTGCCAGTGGAGAGTATTATTGGTGATCTGGAGAAAGAGGGCAAAACCAGCCACCAGACTGACGGTGATCTCTGTGTGCTCTTAAGGGAAATTGTACTTTACTGTGTGTGTGTGTATTTATCATCCTCCCATTGTTTACACCCCTCACTGTTGCCAGTGGTGAAGATTGAGGCTTCTTGATTATAGGGCCAGTGCAGGGGCATCATAGTAGCTATGGGTACTTCTTGTGCCAATAGCTACGCCAATATGGTCTTAGTATTCTGGGAAACAACTTATGTTTTGGAAGGTAATCTTTTTTGAATTTATAATTTATTACAAGCAATTTGTATACCTTGGGGGGAATTCAATAAAGCCTACACAGAGTGATTTTCCATGTAGGCATAGTGGCACAGCCCCAACATGTAAACCAGTAGCTGAGCAATCCAGTAAACAGAACAGAGGGTGGTGCATGAGCGTGAGGACACAGAAGTGTCAGTGGAATGCAAATCACCTTAGAAGCAGGTGAAATCCATGCAAATGAGGGTGATTTGTGATCCAATAAGCTAAACAGTATCTGTGTAGGAGGCTTGTTGGTGTCAGATATGAACACGGAAAGTAGCCATGTACAGAAATGTAAAAATTAAATAGGGGCTGTAAAAGCCTAAAAAGAAGGTTGGATATAGCAGTGTAGGCATGGAAATGGCCAAAACTATGCGCAGTGAGTCCAAATAGCAATGAAAATCATTATAAAATATATTTTTAATACACGTATTATGGGCATGCAGCTATGTGCAAACATGCTGTTATGAAAAAAAAATATATATATTTTCATATATATATATGTATATGTATATATATATATATATATATATATATATATATATATATATATATATATATATATATATATATATTAACATGTTGAAAAACTGAAAATAAGACATTTGCAAAAATAATGCATTATAGTGCCCTGCATGCAGAGTGTACAATGTACAATGGCAGGTTTCAGTGGTTGCTAATGAGGTAGGCCCTGGAGTCATGAAGTATCCAGGGAATATGCAAGAATCTGTATGCAAACGAGCTGGGGTTACTGAATAGTAAAAAATGGGCCACTGTGTCCGCAGATAAATCCTGTGTAGGCCCAGAATTGTATTGGTGTTAGTATAATAGGTAGCTGACATCAAAAGGGGGTGTGTCATGCTGTGTTTAAGTAGATTGGAGCTCACTGGTGCCTGTTTACACTCAGCTAAGCACAGCTAAGCAGAGTAGGTGAGTCCCATGTTGCTAAGCTTTGTTTAGCTGTGCGGCACATGTTTTAGCAGGTTTAAGCTAAGCTGAGTGTTCCCATGCATGGGGTGTGTCTACACTGCTGAGCACTGTCTATACTAGTGCCGCAGGTTTGCAGGCCTTGCCCCAGTGCTTAGCAGTGAAAGAAATTAAAAAAAAAATACAAGGAAATAGCCTGGGAAAGCCAATCAAGTATAAATGACAGATAAGCTCTATTCCACTGACACTAGACTATTCAAAACCTTCAGTGATAGACCTGGCAGGTGGAGTGCATCATAGTCAGCCTATCACACAGACTGCATCTGCACCACACCAATATAAAGTAAGCATGCACCCTTCAGTGTGATTTTTCCCACATACTCTGCATCATTGGAGCACACAGTTGGGAATTTTAAATTACAAAATGCTAGGAGTTGCTGTTGCTCCGCTACATCTGTATGTGCTAGAGGCTGAGGTCAGTGCTAGTGCTGCTGCTGATAATAGGCCTAGACTGAGATGAAGAAGAGTGTTCAGACCCAGGGTAAGCTTCCAGGGGCTACATGAGCTGGAGATGGTAGAGAACCAGGGTGAACAGGGACATACTACAAGAACTCAGTGAGCTTTGCCACCCTCAACTCAGACTCAGAGCCAACAGAGGGGAACCCATCCCAGTGGAAACAAAGGTATGTGTAGCCTTTAGAATACTAACTACAAGTACTTTTCAAAGACCTACTGGGGACATGATGGGGATCTCACAGGCATCTGCATCCAGGGTACTCCACAAGTTCGGGGCTGCCATGCAAAAAACATGCCAGTGAGCACATATATTTACCCCGCACCCCCTGAGGAGAGGGTCAGCAATATGTGTCTCTTCCGCCATGTAGCACACTACCCCTGAGGTACTGGGTGCTATAGACTGCACTCATGTGCACATCAAAGCACTACCGGGTAAGGAAAGTAGAGTTTACATCAACTGCAAGGGGTATCACTCCATCAACTGCTAGGTTATGTGCAATGCCCAGGGCATTATCATTAATGTGTGCACTGGCAGCCCTGGCAGTTATCACAACTCCCACATCTGGCATGCATCACAGCTGTACCAGATGTTTGCCAGGGGGGACATCCTGTATGGCCATCTACTGGGGGATGCTGGCTATGCACTGGAACCGTGGATGATGACACTCATTAGAAATGCACACACACCTATCAAAGAATGCCATAATGAGGCACATGCACAAACAAAGAACATCATAGAGCCTGTGTTTGGGCTGCTTAAGTCATGGTTCCGCTGCCTCGATATATCTGGTGGAGTCCTGCAATACTCTTCAGCCACATGTGCACACATGTTCACAGTATGTGCCATGTTATGCAATATGATCCTGTGGAAACAGCTTTGGCAGGGACATCACAGGGGAAAGGACACACAGCCCCCCACCAGTGCCAAGGTCCCCACAGCCACAGGGGGACTTGGAGGAGGAACCCCCTGAGCCTGTCCCTGTAGGCAGACATAGGTGTGCCCAGTATGCCCTGGCCTTGGCAAGGAGGCAATGTATAGCACATGCACTGACATCCTGGGGACCTAGGGACTGATACCTCACTCCGACTTACATACATAATAAAAAGGATGCCAGCCACACCACACAACCTGTACCTTACCATGTATTGGCTGTGTACTGCATGCATCTGACAGAGTCACCCCTAAAGCACTGTGATCTCAACTATTGCAGGCAGAAGGTAAGTCACTGTTCTTTACAACAAATGTATGGGGTACTAGACTATGGTAGCATATGTATGGACCTGCCACATGTATGCAAGGGAATAAAATGGGCTACTACGATACCTGCAGACAACTGATAGCTATGTGGGACAACAGGGACTCTCTGCCTAATACTGGGTGGCCCATAATATGCAGTAGGCCCCAAGGCAGCAAAACCCACTGCACTATGCTATGCAAGGGAAATGAGAAACAGCAGGGTAATATGTCAGATGCATGACTGTCAATGCTAGTGTCCCCTACCCCTAACACACCCATGTTTCCATACAACTGCAGCAAAATTATGTTTGCAAGGTAATAGCAGCAGCCCACTCAATCCCACGGCTGTCCCAGTCAACCTGGTGACATGTTTCATGTCCACAATATGCAGGGATTAATGTGCTATGTATGTCTGTGGTTGATAGTGTCAGGAATTAAACTGCACTGTCTGGTGGCTGTTGTGGCTTAGTGGGCTAAGTACATTCCCAAGGTTGATGCTGCTCATGGTTCGAGACTGGCTGCATCTACTATTTTGCATGTGAGCTACACCCATGGTAGGAATTCTGCAGACTGTCCATATGTCACTATTTGTTACAGCAAGAAAGCTGGACAAAGCCAGATACAATGGAGGGACAGGGGGCCACAGATATGGACAGTACACAGCTCTGAGTAACCTAGATGGTGGCTAGTAGAACAGCAGGTTGTAACAAGTCAGAGTAGCTGCAGGATGTAAAGGTTGTCACGTAGCTGTGTCAGTACTTACAACAAGTCAGTGGGCACCATCATACCACTCAAATGCACAGTTTCGCAGAATGTCCACATTTTTGTCTCATATTTCTGGTCTGTTTTTCATAATATTGGATTTTTCTGACTAATGGCAAATCATTAAAGGTTGACATTAGAAAATAATGACAGACATTTGAGATGCAGACTTCATACCCTTTAGAAAATTCATGCTAATACAAAACCTGTTATTCTACAAACTAAGTTTGTAAGAGCAATATTAAACAATTGTCCCTATTTTTGGGCCTGTGTCCCACTTTTATATACGGCTTTGTCCAGATTTCTTGCTCTAAATAGTTGAGAGGCATGGGCACCATGTAGCATTATAATACCAATACAACACAAACTGTCTGAGGACCAGAGCAGACATATGGGGCACAATGCTGGACATCCTGAAAAACAGGTACAGTTAGAGGTATGAAGTCTGTAACCTTGTGTGTGGTGTTACATCTTGTACCATTGTCACAGCATACCTACAACTACATACAGCTGTAGCTGTGGACAAAGCCAAGAACAGGAGTGGGACAAAGGGCCACATATAAGGAGAATGATGAACTACTGGCCAGACAAATGTAGAAAGTGCAGAGTAGAACAGGTCATGCAGTAGCATGGGTTTCCTACTATGTATGGAGTAAGTAGCTCAAATGTGTGTCAGCAATTCCTCATGTCAATCTATATTGATCTGTTACTGATGTACCAGGAATCCACATTGCTATGTAAAACATACCAGACATATGATGAAAACCCCTGTTCAGTCTAATACAATCTGTACATACCCTAGGTTGTTGTTGTGTCTTTTGGCCTATCCTGGTTAGGGGTCGCCACAGCGAAACTCCGGTCCACTAATGTTTGGTAGTGGATTTTTACATGCCGAGTTACCAGCCCTGACGCACAACCTTCAATGAAGGCACGCCCATTCATGCATGCCTCCACACAGAAGACGCTCTAGCTGAGAATTGAATGGGACATCTTGCTGTGAGACGACAACGCTACCGCAGCACCACTACTGCGGCTGTACATAACCTAGGTTTGAGTCAGATATTATGACCAGCACACAGCTGGGGAATCTCTTGGCCATTATATCAGGGAGGTGCTGGACTGTGTAATCAGGTGCAGCAGCAATTGGCTGTAGCACACAAAATCCCAGACTGGAGTACAGGTAGGTCTGGACTGGAGTCCCCTTGTAAGTACTGATGGTCACACTGGGCATGCTCCTACACTTAGCTAATTTCAGCCCATGTCTGAAGCCTGATTTGCCTATAGAGCTAAGATGTCAATATATCTCTGTGTATACAGTCAGCTATGTATACCTAACTGTCTCTCTCTATCCCCATCAGACATGATTACCCTTATCTATCAGTATGTGGCACATACAGGTTCATAGATTCATAGGTAAGTAGTAGGCTAATGGCCCTGAAGCCATTGCAAGCCTAGCCCAATAGTGTTCCCAGTCATCTGGCTTACCAGACATTAGTTCCCTGTGCCCCTATCTAGCAGTGCAATTGAATTGATCCCTGGGATGAATTTCTTATTTCCCATCCACTCATCAAGATTTCTCTTAAAGAGGGCCAGTGAGGTGCTCTGCTTGATGTGAATGGGGAGTTTATTCCAGAGTATTGGGAGTCTCTGGGTTAGAAACATGTCCCTCCAGCAGGTTCTGTTTAATGTGGTGATAAGGTTGAGGTCTTTGGAGTGAGTAGCACAGAGGGATTGGGATTTTTTCAAATGAAGCATGTCAAGCAAAACTGGGTCAGACATGGGTCTGTATGTCAAGCAGAGATTGCCTCTAAGTAGGTGATATGAGATGGAGTATAGTTTAAGTTTTTTACATCTATCTGTATAAGGCAAGTGTTTGAGTCCTAAGATTCTCTTAGTGAGGATGTTCTGTGACCTTTCAAGTTGTTGGAGGTGTCTAGTGAGGTACATGCCAAATGGGGCATTGTACTCTATAATGGGTCTGATGAGGGATGAGTAGAGAGAGATAATGACTTTTTTTTCCTGGATGAGAAACCTTTTGTGATGAGATGTGCCATGTAGAAGGACTTCCTAACTACAGTGGTGATGTGGTTGTTGAAGGAGAGGATGCTATCTACATGTGTCCCTAGATCCCTTATAACTCCTTCAGAGTTAAGTGGGTTCCCTTTGATATGGTAGTTTGTGGGCACTGTGTTTTTCCCAAAGGGAATGACTATGCATTTTTTGGCATTTAGCCTAAGGCCATGGTTTTGGCACCAGTCATTGGTTTCTGTGCAGCCTTATTGTAGGATGTCCACATCAGTTTGAGGGTCAATAATAGCTCCCAGTTTGCAGTCATCCATGAATTTCATTAACCAGAGTCCCTTGGTGTTGGCTTGAACTTCAGAGAAGTAGATACCAAACAGGAGATGACCCAGAACTGAACCTTGTGGGACTCCACTTGTAACTGCTCAGCAGTCAGATTTGGAGTCAGCTACTTTCACCATGTGGGTTCTGTCAGTGAGCCAGTTTGCAAGCCATCTAGTGATGTAAGGGCTAATGCCCAGATTAGTGAGCCTATCAATGATTCCAGAGTGTGGTATGGTGTCAAAGGCTTTGGCTAGATTGAGGTAGGCTGTGTGGACAGCCTTGCCTTCATCCACTGCTCTGGTGACAGCTTCAAAGAAGTCTATCAGATTTAGCAGACATGATCTGCCTTTCACAAACCCAAACTGCATGGGGTCCAGGATTTGAAGGTCCCCTATATCCTTATTTATAAGATCCGTAATAATACGTTCCATAGCCTTACAGAGCAGGCTCATCAAGCTGATAGGGCGGTAGTTCCCAGTGTCAGTAGTTGCACCCCCTTTGTGGAGTGGGATGACTGTAGCAGTGCGTCATTCAGTGGGAACAAAGCCTGAACTGAGGCTGTAGTTGAACAGAGCACTCAGGTGTCATGCCAGTTCCTTTTGTAGTTCATGCAGGATACAACCCGGTATATTATCTGGTCCCATGGAAGCTGTGTTCTTAGCTTTGGTCAGTGTGGTATTTACTTGGATAATCATGATAATAGGGATTTGGTATTCCTCGGGTATGTGGATGGGACCTTTAGGGGGTGAGGGTGGAGTAAAATTTGCACTGAACCTGTCTGTCAAGATATTAGCAATGTCAGTTGGTTCACTATAAGTGGTGCTGTTGTGATGTAGCTCTGAGCAAATCTGCGTATTATTATGCAGATTCTTGACATAGCTAAAAAAGCCTTGTGGTTGTCCTTGGCATCTGTAGCAATTTTGTTTTCGTAACTAGCTTTAGTGGATTTGATGAGGGAGCTCAGTTTTTTACTGAGATTTCCGAGGGAATTTTTCAAGCCAATGGACTTTACCTTTCTCTGCAACAGATTTTTCCTTCTGTTGTAGAGTTTGATAATGGCAGGGGTCCACCAGATTGGCTTCCTTTTTTTAGAGGAGAGTGTCTTGGTTCTGTTTGGTATGGCCCTATCTATGCAATTGTGTAGGTGCTCATACAGAGCCTTGGTGTATGATTCAGCACCTATACTCCCATTCCCCATTTCTATGGATGATGTGAAGCTTGCCACTTCTGTCCTTAGAAGCTCAAAGTTAGCTTTGGAGAAGGTTTTCACTGTGGTTTCCTTTTTCAGTGGTGGGGGCAGGATTTGGATATCAGTGGTGATTAACTTGTGGTGGGATTGAACCAGGGAGGGGTTTATCATAGGAGCAAACAAGTGGTCCCCCATGTTAGTAATGACTAGGTCAAGAATGTTATTTCCAATATGAGGATGAGTTGGTCTAAGGCATTGGAGTCAATGAATTCCAGGAAACGTTGGGAAAAAGAGTTGGAGCAGGAGTAGTTCTTCCAAATAATGGAGGGGTAGTTAAAGTCTCCCAGTATAAGGGTATTAGGCTGGACTTTTATGTTTTCCAGAGTGTCCAGGAATGCAGAGTGGCAGTCCTGGGACATTGTGGGGGATCTGTAGCAGGCTACAACATGGACTGCAGTTTTGTCCAGTGTTGACTGTTCCTGGAGTATTTCTGGTGCATTATGTTGGGCAACAAGTCTGGAGGTCTGTGTATCTTTTAGGAAGATGGATACACCTCCACTTTTGGGGGTTTGGTCATCACATCCCTTAGGACTTTGGTTCAGATTTGGGGGCCGAAAGGTGTGATATGCATTGTAACCTGGTAGTATATTGGTGCTCTCAGGAGCCTTGAACCAGGTCTCTGTTACTGCACAGGTGTTGATGTTCTCCAGTTTGAGGACTGACTCAAGCAAGTGCATTTTGAGGTTTAGACATCTAGCATTGAATAGCATAACCCTTAGGATGCATTTGCTAGCAGATGTTATGGTGGTAAATTTATCTTCAGGGCATTGCCTAAAAAAGGCACTATAAGGATGGCAAGGGCCTTGGCCAGTATGCAGAATCCCAGGGGTGACAGATGCAGGCTGTCTCTGGCAAAGCATTGAGGTCTGTCTATCATGTCATCCCAAGCAGACAGATACTGGATCCCCTTTGAATGACACCAGAAACTTAGCCAATTGTTGAAGTCAATCATTTTCTGCTTGTACTGTGGTATCATTCTTGGTGATGGTAGTATGCTACTCAAGGCTAGGGTCATATCTGCCTGGGCTACAAGATCAGAGAGATCCTCCATGTCTCTTTTCATGTTGTCCAGGGAGGTACATCTTAGGTCATTCACACCAACATGTACAATGACAGAGTCATATTTGTACTTGCTGTGGAGAGACCCAAGTGCATGCATTATGTGGTGAATCCTGGCACCCGACAGGCAGCTGACCGTGACTTTCTCCTTATTTAGCCTAGTGAGTGGGGCATCAGTGTGCCTTACAATTGAATCACCTATGATTAATGTGTTTGGTACATTGTTCTGCCTTAGGGGCTTAGCTTGAGTGGCACACTGTTTGTGTGGGCTATGTGTCTTATGGGATGTGCTTGGATGAGATAATTGCTTGCATTTGTGCCTTGTAGGTCTCTGTTGATTGCAGATTTTCTGCAAAAGTGATTGTGTGTTTCGTGTTTCCATGTGATAGTGGTGGTGTGCGAACAGGGGAGCTATGTGTTCTCTGTGATGTGATGTGAGTGTTAACCTTCTCATCCTGACTGGCGGACCCAGTCTTGGATTGAGAGAGCGAAGCCTCAGGTTTGGCTATGTACTTGCATCTCTCACAAGTGGATGTGTTTGGAGGTAGGAGGCGAGGGTTGTCTGTGTACATGAGGCAATTGCTACATTGCCTCAGGATGCCCAGGTTCACCAGGTTAACAGGAGAAAGCATCAGAAACTGACCTTTGAACATGTCTGGAAAAGTGATCAGCATTTTAAGTACTGAGTTATTTATGCTTAGATTAAGTACTGAAGCTTTTTGTTTCCTTAATGAAAGTTTAGTGCTAGTAGCTGTGGATGAGCTTGCAATAAATTCTACAAGATATTCTGAGCAAGTACTAGATTTAAAGGTCTAATCTGAGTGCTCAGAGATAAAAGTTAACAAGGTCTAGGGGAAAATTTGAAGAGCAGATTTTAAGGCACCGGTAATGGTTTACCTTAGCGGCGCTACGCATTGCATAAACCAGCGCAAATACTTTTTTTTTAAACAAAAGAACAAAAGAAGCAACATGGAGGTACTTAAATCACTGAAAGTCTCTCTTCTCTCTTTCTGCTGCTGTAGAACTCTGCAGAATGCCCAGACAGGATCTTGCTGAGGTTAGGCAAGTGCAAAAACCATGCAAAACACTGTTTTTTAAGCAGAAAGATGAAAGGGATAGAAGCAGCCCAAAATAGTCAAAAAAAGACTATTTCCGAGCTGAAACCAATCCTTTAGTGACAGATAGGCTGCTCAGAGCTTACCACTCCCACAGATAAGCAGAGAAGCTTCCCGCTATCTCAGTAAGGTCCGGGCAACACAGAAACCACAATATAGTCCTGAAATCAGCAAATCTGAAATCCAGACTATTCTAGTTACAGAAAGGCAGAAAGCGAGCAATGAGGTAGACTTTTTTTTTCAAAAAATACAACAGTTAGAACTGCAAAAACACTATTTAAAACAGAAAAATGGCTAGCACACTTGAGTGTGTAGCCTACAACAGTATTACAGTTGAATTGAACTTAAAACGAGAAAATAAAATGCAAACAACAATATTTACATAATACAGTTGAAATAGGTAGCAAGGCTTAATAAACTGCTAGAATAAAGTGCATTAAGCAAAAAAACAGCAAAAGAAGCAAAACTGAGGTACTTGAATCATTGAAAGTCTCTCTTCTCTCTTTCTGCTGCTGTAGAACTCTGCAGGAAGCCCAGACAGCATCTTGCTGAGGTTAAACAAGCACAAAAAACACTCAAAACACATTTTTTAAACAGAAAGATGAAAGGGATAGAAGCAGCCCAAAATGGCCACTAAATGACTATTTCTGAGCTGAAACCACTCCTTTAGTGACAGATAGGCTGCTCAGAACTTACCACTTCCACTGATAAGCAGAGAAGCTTCCCTTTATCTCAGTAAGGTCTGGGAAACACAGAAACCACAATACAGTCCTGAAATCAGCAAATCTAAAATCTGGACTATTCTAGTTACAGAAAGGTGGGAAATGAGCAAGGAGATATATATTTTTTGTTTTATTTCTTCAAAATGTACAACAGTTAGAACTGCAAAAACACTATTTGAAGCAAAAAAAAAAAAAAAAAAAAAAAAAATGGCTAGTGCACTTGAGTGTGTAACCTACAACAGTATTACAGTTGAATTTAACTTAAAATGAGCAAATAAAGTGCAAACAACAATATTTAACAGACTACAGTTAAA